>NC_089767.1:4407447-4597447 GCF_040412425.1 Macrobrachium rosenbergii
TGAATGGGACCCCGTAAATAAAGCACTGAAGAATCATTCTGAAACTGCAGTGACTCGTGTATTAGTGTTTCACGAGCCTAACAGGTGGCATATCTCAATTTCGAAAATTTTGCAGACACTGCAGTTTTCCATTTGAGGGCAAAATAACTTCATCAATGAAACGCCGCATTAAAGGACACAGTGCAAATTTCGTCGATGGTAGTTCTCACAAAACCATAATCCCCTTCTATCTACAACTAGCTCTTTCACATTCAGTGTCTTCATGACATCTCCCGGCAGTCTTCTCTTTGCCTCAGTGGAAAGTTTCTCGATAACTGCGTCCTCTCACTTGTACCTAACCTGAGGGTGGGTAGGTCTCACCTTCGCCCTCTGCCGAGACTAATCGAATTCCCTCTTATTATTCATCAACCTCTAATCCACTACAAGATAATGCAAGTAAAAAATGCGCCGAGGTGTCTTCGGCACAATCGAGTTCTCTGTACATTCGCTACAGCTTATAATCAAAGCCACCGAAAATAGATATATCTTTCGGTGGTCTCGGTATAATGCTGTATGACCCGCGGCCCATGAAACTTCAACCACGGCTATGTGGTGGCCTATACTATACCGTTGCCAGAAGCACGATTATGGCTAACTTTAACCTTAAATGAAAAATCTACTGAGGCTAGAGGGCTGCAATTTGGTATGTTTGATGATTGGAGGGTGGATGATCAACATAACAATTTGCAGCCCCCTAGCCTCAGTAGTTTTTAAGATAAATAGCCATCTCAGTAGTTTTCTTTTACAGGAAACTATAAGTGCCTATCTCGCAATCTCACTCGTTCTATGCACCCCATAATTAACCTACTTTCCGGCGTTTTCAAACGCTGGTTATTACTCCACCTCAGAATGACCACTTCCTTGGTCCAAGGAGTGTCACATTCTTTGGAGTTTCGACCTGGTTTTTTTTTTTCAAACTCGTCCTTCCCAGTTTTTCTTTATGTCACTCATTGGTATGTTAATCGAATTCATTCTCTCTCTCTCTCTCTCTCTCTCTCTCTCTCTCTCTCTCTCTCTCTCTCTCTCTCTCTCTCTCTCTCTCTATCTCTCTCTCATTTCTTGTCCCGTTTTAGTTCCATTTTTTTATACCACCCTTTGGTAAGTTGATCTCTCCTCTCTCTCTCTCTCTCTATTTCTTGGCCCGTTTTGGTTCATTTTTTTACACCGCTCTTTGGTAAGTTGATCTCTCTCTCTCTCTCTCTCACGCATTTCTTGTTCCATTTTAGTTCCATTCTTGTTTATATTGCTCTTTGGTATGTTACTCTCTCTCTCTCTCTCTCTCTCTCTCTCTCTCTCTCTCTCTCTCTCTCTCTCTCTCTCTCTCATTTCGTGTCCAGTTTTAGTTTCTTCAAATTAGGTTTCGCCAAACACCAACTACCAACAGACATATACAAGCCAACATATTAAAACATGACATGCGTAATCAGCCAAACAATGACATATTCACAAAATAGGCAGGATACAAACAGACCAACAAACACAAACACACACAGACACACGAACACGAGAAACTATCGCAGAAACATGAGCCCACGTAGCTACTGTCACTGGACACTCCTGCAGAGATAGCTGGTTTGCAAAGGACATAACACACCCTTGGACTCGAGTATCATAATGCTAACATTTTGGCCAAAATAAATTTAATGTTACAATAGCAACTCCTTAGCATTTCAATACACAGCAAAAGGTGTGTCACTTTACAATACCGACTCCTTATCATTTCAATACACAGTAAAAGGTGCGAGTCGCTTTACAATACCAACTCCTTACCATTTCAATACACAGCAAAAGGTGTGAGTCACTTTACAATACCAACTCCTTATCATTTCAATACACAGTAAAAGGTGCGAGTAACTTTACAATACCAACTCCTTATCATTTCAATACACAGTAAAAAGTGCGAGTCGTTTACAATACCGACTCCTTACCATTTCAATACACAGTAAAAATTGCTTTCGCTTTACAATACCAACTCCTTACCATTTCAATACACAGCAAAAGGTGTGAGTCACTTTACAATACCGACTCCTTACCATTTCAATACACAGTAAAAGGTGCGAGTCGCTTTACAATACCAACTCCTTACCATTTCAATACACAGCAAAAGGTGTGAGTCACTTTACAATACCAACTCCTTATCATTTCAATACACAGCAAAAGGTGTGAGTCACTTTACAATACCGACTCCTTACCATTTCAATACACAGTAAAAGGTGCAACAATACCAACTCCTTACCATTTCAATACACAGCAAAAGGTGTGAGTCACTTTACAATACCAACTCCTTATCATTTCAATACACAGTAAAAGGTCAGTAACTTTACAATACCAACTCATTATCATTTCAATACACAGCAAAAGGTGCGAGTCACTTTACAACACCAACTCCTTACCATTTCAATACACAGTAAAAGGTGAGTCACTTTACAATACCAACTCCTTACCATTTCAATACACAGCAAAAGGTGTGAGTCACTTTACAATACCAACTCCTTACCATTTCAATACACAGCAAAAGGTGTGAGTCACTTTACAATACCGACTCCTTACCATTTCAATACACAGCAAAAGGTGTGAGTCACTTTACAATACCAACTCCTTACCATTTCAATACACAGCAAAAGGTGTGAGTCACTTTACAATACCAACTCCTTATCATTTCAATACACAGCAAAAGGTGCGAGTCACTTTACAACACCAACTCCTTACCATTTCAATACACAGCAAAAGGTGCGAGTCACTTTACAACACCAACTCCTTACCATTTCAATACACAGTAAAAGGTGAGTCACTTTACAATACCAACTCCTTACCATTTCAATACACAGCAAAAGGTGTGAGTCACTTTACAATACCAACTCCTTACCATTTCAATACACAGCAAAAGGTGTGAGTCACTTTACAATACCAACTCCTTACCATTTCAATACACAGTAAAAGTGCGAGTCGCTTTACAATACCAACTCCTTACCATTTCAATACACAGCAAAAGGTGTGAGTCACTTTACAATACCAACTCCTTATCATTTCAATACACAGTAAAAGGTGCGAGTAACTTTACAATACCAACTCCTTATCATTTCAATACACAGCAAAAGGTGCGAGTCACTTTACAACACCAACTCCTTACCATTTCAATACACAGTAAAAGGTGAGTCACTTTACAATACCAACTCCTTACCATTTCAATACACAGCAAAAGGTGTGAGTCACTTTACAATACCAACTCCTTACCATTTCAATACACAGCAAAAGGTGTGAGTCACTTTACAATACCGACTCCTTACCATTTCAATACACAGCAAAAGGTGTGAGTCACTTTACAATACCAACTCCTTACCATTTCAATACACAGCAAAAGGTGTGAGTCACCCTACAATACCAACTCCTTACCACATCAATACACAACAAAAGGTGTGAGTCACTTTACAATACAAACTCCTTACCATTTCAATACACAACAAAAGATGTGAGTCACTTTACAATACCAACTCCTTAGCATTTCAATACACAGCAAAAGGTGCGAGTGGTGTGAGTTACTTTACAATACCAACTCCTTACCATTTCAATACACAGTAAAAGGTGTGAGTCACTTTACAATACCAACTCCTTACCATTTCAACACACAACAAAAGGTGCGAGTAACTCTACAATACCAACTCCTTACCATTTCAATACACAGCAAAAGGTGCGAGTCACTCTACAATACCAACTCCTTACCATTTCAATACACAGCAAATGTGTGAGTCACTAAGTTCGATTTCCTCCCTACAGGAACGGGACCCCTGACGCCTTTCCTGCCCGTGATAGCTCGCCACAAGGGCGTCTCAGCAACAGTCATCAGCCTTATATGGACCGTCATGCCGTTTGTCAGGTAATTCCGGATTTAAAACGCTGTCTTTTCGTCATTATTTGGAACCCTTTTAAATGTTTTATTATGTACAAGTGGATGAATAAGGATTGGTTTGTCACTTGGGATCAATGGGGTCGAGGTTTCTCTAAAACACTTACGAGAGATCAAACAAAAATGAGAGAGAGAGAGAGAGAGAGAGAGAGAGCGCCGGAGAGATTAAAGATGAAATAGTAAATTATTGATTGATTGATTGATTATGATACTTAGGTCTTGAACGTAAAAAATGAAGAATGATATTAGATAAAAACCGTAAAAAACGAATATATAAAAACTTCATATTTAAAATATACTGTATACTTAATATATAAAACAAATATGACAAATCTTTAATAAATATACTAAATTATATCTCTTATTCTTGTCTCTGTGCTTTAAAACAAGAAAAAAAGAAAGCTGCGAACGGAACCACTCATATAAGGTGGAGGGCTAATGGCGGCATGTACACGTTTCATCTGCACAATCGAATATCAGCACAGTTTTAGCAAGGTTCAAATGCCAACGGTGTCCTAGATACTGTAAATATTCTAGAAACTGCAAACCATCCTGTTTATGGGAGATGACGATACAAAACTAAACAATTGGTTCATTCTGCAAGTTTTACATAATCCCACCGTTTGGGTGTAGGAATGTGTGTGTGGATATGTGTGTGTGTTACAGTCATTGTCTAAATCCAGACAATTTGTGAAGTGACTGAACTTTCCAGACAACTTGTGAATTGCCTGGTTCACCCAGTTAATTTAGAAATCAGCTAAAGTTTACAGGCAACTTACAGGGTGACTAAAATTCTGATAGATTTTCTGGGCATACTGACTAATCTGGGTTATTTACTGACATAAACATACAAACAGTATTCCTGGGTAAAATTTCATCTTCTAAAACGATAAACAAAAGAATAAAATGTGACTGTAAGGTACGTCATTAAATCAGTTTTTATTTTTACAATTTCAAACTAGAGTGACACCGACTACTGCATTTGTGATCTTCTTTATAACATTTACAGCGATTTGTTCGACAATGTCTCTCACTCACAGTACAATTGCACTTAGCTTAACCTTGGCCACCAAACCTAGATAACTGCTGTACTGCCTGACGCAAGACACTCAAGTCACTAATGCCGTACAGTTACTGGGCACAAATATCAAACTGGCCTCTGCTGTATCGTTCCTGAAGTCTTCCTTCTCTCACGGCCATCTGATACATGTCTTTTTCATTACGATCTAAAACTACGCCTATAACATTCGGGAATCGCCTTTACCTCGACCAACCAATGGGATGGGAATTGTCACATGATCTCCAGGATTCCCATCCGTTCAGATTGGGCTCACTGACCAGAAGCTGCTCTTGACCATTGAAGGGCTATGTTTCCTTGCAGAACACGAAGACTTCCTGTGGGATTCTGGTCACAGGGTGAACTGTTTGGATGGGCAGAGCACTCAGGCAAAGCATCTGGATGAACAGAGCACTCAGGCAAACCATCTGGATGAACAGAGCACTCGGGTGGATCATCTGGATGAACAGAGCGCTCTGCGGATGCCTTGGTTTACCATGAGCCGTTAACAAGTCTGGCCAAAGAAGTTTGAGTTCCGAAATGACTACTTACTGTAAATTCACTACCATTATCGCTTTGAAGAATTGGAGGTGCTCCAAACATCAGATATATGTCAGTTAGAATGCAAACTTAGCAGCCATTTTTGAAATTAAGGGACGCAATATGCAATACTTTTATTAGGTGATCTCGATGCACCATCATCCACTTGTACTTTCCTTTGGCACAAGACTGCATGTCTACGAGATCCACCTGGGCTCATGAGCCAAAGTCCTTTGACAAAATCGGCTTGACAGTAACACCCTTGGCCATACATTTTTCCGTTTCTTTTGACGCTGAACCAGCAAAAGATTTGAACATCTGTAAATTATCTCTACTAACGTTTGCATATCTTGACAAAGCTTCCACCATTTTGTCTCTGCCGCCATGTCCCGTAGTAATACAAGGACGTTTTATTGTGTCAAACACATCCTCAATGTGCACAAAATAAACAGGTTCTTGAGGTCTATCACTCCGTTTATCAACTTTTCATCATCACCACACTGAAGAATTTCGTAGCGTCCTAGGATGTAATAACACTGCCGATTTGATTTATTTTTGGCAGATGTTGCTCCTCTAAGTCCCTCTGTCAGATTGTAGTATTTAATTTTAGTCAGCAGAAATGATGTTGAATCACAGTTTTTCTTCAACATCACTTTCTCGTAAAATAGTGTTTCCTCAGAGCACGCCGCCATATCTTCTACAGTCGAAGTAAAAGCAATGGCAGGACAAGGGGTTCTGAATGATAGGGTGAAATGTGAGTGTGGATCAGATGAACACACACACACACAAACATAAACACACACATACACACACACACACGCACGCACACACACTGATAAAACACCAAGACATCATCACACAAACTACCAAAAGGCAAACTGGCCAATTACATTTCAATCAATATGACAAGAAAATCTATCAGAATTCTAGTCACTTTGTAAACTGCCTGTAAACTTTAGTCGATTTCTAAATTGACCCGGTGGACCAGGCAATTCGCATGTTGTCTGAAAAGTTCGGTCACTTTGCAAATTGTCTGGGTTTAGACACTGACTGTAACATACATACTCATATATATATATATATATATATATATATATATATATATATATATATATATATATATATATATATATATACAGTATACATACTCTCTTAATAACTCAATGTCATCCTTTGCCTGACGTTTCTCGCCATCTGTTTCAATGCTCCAGATATAAAAACAAATAAACAGAGTTACATCCGCAACAGCAGTGCAAGTCGTTGCACTGAAATCAAACTCAGTGACCAGAGACGCTGAAGAGGTTCCTCTCTCTCTCCACCCACCATCGAGACAAGGCTACGAAGTCTCTCTCTCTCTCTCTCTCTCTCTCCAAAATAGCGCTCTCTCTCTCTTTCTCTCTCTTATTACCTCTCTCCATCCACCCTCTTCCTCATTGGGTTTACTGCCCTAAAATGGAAGACGTCCAAAAATACAAAACTGCCCAAAAATGGAGACTGCCCTCGCCCTACAGATTTTGCAGGTCCAAATCCTTTCTCTTCCTCTTAAACTTACCTGTGGTGTGTCATCCATCCAAATTTTGCAGATACTGCAGTTTTCTTCCCTCATTGGGTTTACTGCCCTAAAATGGAAGACTGCGGTATCTGCAAAAATACAAAACTGAGAAAAATGGTAGATACTGTAGTTTTCCCTCGCCTTACTACAGATTTTGCAGGTACTGCAAATGGGACCCCCTAATTACTCGTGGAAAGCATTGAAGAATCATTCTGAAACTGCACTAACTTGTGTATTAGTGTTTCACGAGCCCAATAGGTGGCGTATCTCAATTTCGAAAATTTTGCAGATACTGCATTTTTCCATTTTAGGGCAGATTAGCCGGCTGTAACGCCGAGTCTAATTAAAAGGTTTCCTCGCACTGATGACGAAGAACGAAAACTACGATGTCTATGTTTGGGTGTATCCAATGTACTGTCAATACATACGTACGTATTTTAGTCACAAAGTCCCCCATGAAGAAACAAATGCAACGAAGTTCCAGCGAACGTAATGAATGTGTTTCTGTGCGTGTGAATGTTATAGAACAGAATATAGAATTTAGGCCCAAGACCAAGCGCTGAGACCTATGAGGTCATTCAGCGCTGAAACGGAAATGGACGGTCAAAAGGTTTGAAAGGTGTCACTGGAGGAAAACCTGCAAGTTGCACTTTGAATCAAGTGTTAGGAAAGTCAGATGAAGGAAAGAGAATGCATAGCATAAACACATGTTGGCAACTTATCACATGCATATCACAAACGAGTTGAAAACAAGGCAACGGCTGTAGGTGGAAAACAAATATCTGGAAAATGCTGGACAGTCAACCTGTTCGTCACGAGTGCGCGATGAGTTTCTGGCATAATCTGATGACATGTTTTGCTGTTGACGCAGCCTCATGTGTTTGAATACCCGTGAGGGCTTGATGCCCTGAATCCTGTGGTTCTCAATCTTTTTTGACTTATGGCACCGTAACTAATGTATAGTCATGACCGTGACACCCCTTGTTCAACATCCCACCATATCGCATGAATTAACTTCTTATTTAATGAATGAAATGATTATCCATACTCAAACCAAAATCAGTACACCGTACATGCAGAAATATACTGTACAAACAAAGAGCATATCAGAAGAATTAGATAAACATAATGACAGTAGACACACTGATAATAATTAGAGTAGACTTCTGCAAACTTTTTTTTTTTACAAATGTTCATTGAGATGATGTAGCTAAGACAAAATTCATGACAATCTTGCGGCACCCCTTGGCACTGTCTGTGGCAACCCAGGGTGCCACGGCACCCAGTTTGAGAATCACTGCCCTAACCAATGAACCTTTCTGTCTCACTTTTACTCGCCTAAATTAATTACAGATCTATACTCTATGTCTCACTACAAATATCTTGAGTATATAATCTATGTCTGTTTTGAAATGACACCAGAATCTCAGTTCCTTTACAAAAGCCACTGCGACCACATAAACATGGTCTACTCATGTTCTTTCAACTTCCCATTTTTCTTGATCATTGAGGAATCATAAAGCTTCAATTCTTTGCATTTCTTCAAGGCACTGGAAGGATGCAACGATCTATGTTGACAGTTTTTTCGAGTGACTGATATTTTTCCTCATCTCTTCACATGTGGTTACCCCTCTTTTCCTCACTGTCCAAGACTTTATTGGGTGATACCCTGTACCTCCTAATATAATTCTACCTTGGAAAGAAACAGACATTATTATCATTGTTATTAGTTCAGTAGATGAAACCTGTTCACATGGAACAAGCACACCAAAGGGGCCACTGACTTGAAATTCAAGCGCCCAAAGGATACGTTGGTTTCAACCTCCCACCGCAGCAGACCCCACATTGCGGCAGTAACTGATCATGACACAGAACCAGTGATTTTTCATCGCCCTGGGGGAGACGCGAACCCCCCGCGACATCTGAGTGGCAAACCCCGACACTAACCACTATACCAGCGGACCAGCTATGTTTCATCTGAAGCAACAGAATGCATCTCAGACACAGGCTGGTAGATACAGTCTGATATAATTCACTGTCAATAAATTCCAGTATTATTTTTACAAAAACTCTTCTGTACCTACAGTAGATTCTGAAAAGATCAAAATACCAGTTTACAAGACCACCAAGGTAATCCTTGAAGCAAAAGCACTGTACCAGTGCAAAAAAACTGTAACTTATCATTTCTTTCATTTTCTGTGAAGACCTTAGCCCAACTATCATGAATCTTTGTATTCAGAGCGGAAACACACCTGACCTCCCTTATATGTTACAGGCAGATAGCAAAACCAGCCACGCCTGAAATTTATGAAAAATTCTAGGCAATAAATTTCGCTCACTTCATCAACTCAAAGGACAAAGGTAAGATGAATGGAATCTAAGCTCCCAAGATTCGATCCCAAATCACATCCACAGAAAGAGTTACAGAATCTAACCTGACACCACATTTGACAGGGAAGTGTGTCACTATGATTCATCACCAATAGCACTGTACCAGTGCAATGTAACTGTTTCTGTAACTATATATATATATCTATATATATATATATATATATATAAATATATATAAATTTATATATCAACTATATATAAGATGAATGGATATAAGCTAAGATTCGATTCCAAATACATCCACAGAAAATTAAACTGAAGACAATTTGACAAGATTTCATATATATATATATATATATATATATAAATATATATATATATATATATATATATATATATATAAGACAATTTATTTCATATATATATATATATATATATATATATATATATATATATATATATATATATATATATATATATATATATATATATATATATATATATATATATATATATATATACACAGGACAAAAAAATTTTCACCTACATCAATGTAGCATACAAATCAACAAGTACACAAACAAAAAGCCATCTTGTGTACGTAGCATAAACCTTGAAATTTTCACGAACATTCCCCCAGAGAACTTCAGAACAATGCGAAATAGAGAAGTTTATGAGCGCACCAAAAATAAAACCACAAGTGACGCAGACATTGTGACCACCAGCCATTATGTGACTCGTAAATTTTATCTTAATGATATCAAACCCTCCAGAATTTACGACCAACTCTTTCGGTTGGAGCAGCTCAACCGATTCTGAGAGCTATTTCCTTGTGATGCCATATTAACCGGGGCTTCAAACTGAGAAGTATTCTCAACCATATTAGGAATGGAATGGAATGGAGTGGAATACAGATTCACCGATTGACTGATTTACAGATTTTAGGCACACATGCCAAGCTCTGGGGCAACTAAGGTCATTCAGCGCTTGAAAGGAAATTGAGAGTAGGTAGGTTTGAAAGGTGTAACAGGAGGAAAACCTCAAAGCAGTTGCACTATGAAACGATTGTTAGAGAGGGTGGAAAGTCTGATGGAAGGATTATGAACGGAGGTGCAGTAAAAGAATGAAAGGGGTTGCAGCCAGGGGCCGAAGGCACGCTGCAAGACTCTTAAATAATGCCTACAGTGTACCACGTGCAGACGTGGTTAAAGAAGCAGGCACCAGAGTCAACCTAACTGATAAGGCCTTCATACTAGTCGCTTCTGGTATAACTCCCTCCCTTCCTCTGTACTCCCTGAACTTGTTCCTATAAAACCAATATGCGTCGTTTACATTTGCTAGTTTTAAAAAGACTTCATATTTGATACATTTAGGAGTTATTCTATCATAAATGGAATGCATCAGTAATAATAATAATTATTATTATTATTATTATTATTATTATTATTATTATTATTATTATTATTATTATTATTAACAATAATAATAATAATAATATTATTATTATTATTATATTATTATTATTATTATTATTATTCAGAATATAATAATAATAATAATAATAATAATAATAATAATAATAATAATAATAATAATAATAATAATAATAACAACAACTTATGTATTTAGGAGTTTGTGGCGTGCTGCAGTATTTAATACTTCTGCCGTGGGTTTATGCTCATTGTATAACTTTTCAGGATTGATTCTCTTCCCTTTCATTGTAGAGGTAATTCTTCGTCCCGATTCAAGGTCGTTCTCTTCGTTTTTTTTTTTATTATTTATTCTCATCAAGAAAACCGAAGGCTTTACTCATTTCGTAAACGTAATTTGCCCTGAAGGAACCGTTTACACTGGCATTTATACACAATCGTAACGGCTCAATCTTAATGGTTTCCTGTAGCCCTGAACACTGCCCTAAAATGGAAGGGTGCAGTATCTGCAAAGATACAGAACTGAGAAAAATACAGATACTGCCATTTTTCCTTGCCTTACTACAGCTTTTGCAGATACTGCAAGTGGGACGCCATAAATACTCGTGGAAAGCAACGAAGAATCGTTCTGAAAGTGCAGACTTGTGTATTAGTGGGTTCACGAGCCCAACAGGCGGAATGTTTCAATTTCGAACATTTTGCACATACTGCAGTCTTCCATTTTAGGGCAGAACGGTTTGCCATGTCTCAAGTTTTATCTTGAATCTCCTTAATAATTCTTCCCACATGACAATGCCATAAACCTACGGGAAACTGTGTTCTACGGCCCCCACCCACCTCCCCAGTACATCAATAAATCCACCCACTCCTTTTTTGCAGCCTAATAAGCAAGACTTGCGCCGGGGCGCTGTCCCCAGCAGGGTGAGTGGTGTCGTCAGTGCACCTCACATGGTGCACTGTAGGCATTACTTAAGGTTCTTTGCAGCGTCCCTTCGGCCCCTAGCTGCAACCCCTTTCATTCCTTTTACTGTACCCCCTTTCATATTCCTTCTTCCACCTGACTTTCCACCCTCTCTAACAATTGTTTCATAGTGCAACTGCTTTGAGGTTTTCATCCTGTTACAATTTTTGAACCCTCCAGTGCTGAATGACCCCATAGGTCCCAGCGCCTAAATTTACATAAATTCCTCTTGCAGCCTGATAAGCAAGACTTGCGCCGGGGCGCTGTCAGACTACTTCCGCGTCCACAGACAAGTCTTCCTCGGCAGCCTGATGCTCATGATCGCCTCCTTCATCGGGATCTACTTCACGCCCGACATCGTTCCGAACGCCCCCAACACGCCCACGGGTGACGATGCTGCGCAGATGCTCTCGAATTCGACGGAACTGGGGGCGCAAAACGAGAGTCATTATGTGCCTGGTACGTTTTTTTTTTTTTTTTTTTTACTGTGAAATTCAAGTTCGATTATTTGAAAACTTAATTAAATTCTCAAGTTATTGTAACCAAGTTAAACGTGGGCTTCAAATCATTCCTACGAGAATCATTATGTACCCGGTACGTTTTTATTTTTTTTTTGTTTTTGTTTTACTGTGAAACTGAAGTTCTATTATTTGAAAACCTAAGTAGCTTCTCAAGTTATTGTAACCAAGTTGAACGTGGGCTTCAAATCATTCCTACGAGAGTCTTTATGTACCTGGTACTTTTTTTTTTTTTTTTTGGACTGTGAAATTCATATTCTATTATTTGAAAACTTGCGTAAATTCTCAAGTTACCGTAACCAAGATAAACGTGGGCTTCAAATCATTCCTACGAGAGTCATTATGTACCTGGTACTTTTTTTTTTTTTTGACAGTGAAATTCAGGTTCTATTATTTGAAAACTTACGTAAGCTCTATAGTTACTGTCACTGAGATAAACATACCCTTCAAATTAATCCCAGCTCATTATTATTACTATTAAAACAGTTTTACCGGGCCCACTAAACTGATTATCAGCTCTCACATGGCTGGCCCGAAGGACTTGTTTTTATTTATACATTTTTTAATTTAGATTTAGTCAATTGAATTACATCTTTTCAAAAACTTTATACCTGGACTAATTTCAGATGTTGAAGTTTCTGAGCTTCAGCAAGATATGCTCGTATATAAGTGGCTTCTCAGACATAGGCCTACTGAAAATTTTATCATCTCCCCATTACTACAACGTCTAGTATAAATATTATAGGAATATTTGACTGACATTTCCTTACATTAATGGAAGTCAAAATAGAACCCCCATTCTCTTCAAACAGAAGCAAAACAAAATTTATTCCAGTTATTTCTTCAGACCCACGAAATGATGAACCTAATAACCAAAGTAACTCTCCCTCCTGGACTCTTCCAGGTCCGGAAAGCTCTACGGGAGACCTGCTCGGGAGGTACGAGTTCTGGCTCCTCTTCCTGTGCTTGCTGGGACAATACTGCGGCCACATTACCACCATTACTATGCAGGAAACGATATGCTTCAGTTTAATAGGTAAAGAGCTCTCTCTCTCTCTCTCTCTCTCTCTCTCTCTCTCTCTCTCTCTCTCTCTCTCTCTCTCTCTCTCTCACACACATATACAGTAGGCACACGCTGCGGACATATTGCAGGGAATTTTATACTCTAATTCATGATCAACGTTCTCTCTCTCTCTCTCTCTCTCTCTCTCTCTCTCTCTCTCTCACACACCAAACCAGCACTGCAGACAATGCTCTTATCATGTATGGACAGTCATTATTCACTCTCACTCTCAGAGACACATACAACACACACACACACATAAAACATAAAACATACAAGCTGGCACACGCTGTGACATATAGCTATTTTCATGCAAGGAATTATGTTTTGATTCAATTTTAATATTCTCTCTCTCTCTCTCTCTCACATACAAACATACATACACACATATATACATGCCCACTCTCTACTGCTATTTTCATGTAAGGAATTATGTTTCAATTCAATTTTAATATTTTCTCTCTCTCTCTCTCTCTCTCTCTCTCACACACACACACACTCAGAGACACATACACACACACACACACAGAGACACATACAAATACACACACACACATAAACAGGGACAAGCTGCGGACATATTGCCACTTTCATGTAAGGAATTATGTTTTGATTCATTTTTAATATTCTCTCTCTCTCTCTCTCTCTCTCTCTCTCTCTCTCAAATACATACACACACATAAACAGGGACAAGCTGCGGACATATTGCCACTTTCATGTAAGGAATTATATTTTGATTCATTTTTAATATTCTCTCTCTCTCTCTTTCTCTCTTTCTCTTTCTCTCTCACACACACACACACGAACGGTGAACCGAACGCCTATCCACGGTAATAGCCAGCAATTCGAACAGAACTCTCCCCCACAACAACAACAACAAACGCCATATCCCACACCAACAGAACAATACAAAAGATAAAAATCTGAACTGCCCTCCCACTTCCGTCTTCCTGTCAAGTCCTCCTCTGTCATCAGTCTCTCTTACATCCTCCCCACCCCCTTTCCCCTCCCCTACCCGTCATACGCCCCCTCCCCTTTCCCCTTTCAATACTAAACGAACGACAATCTCTCCCTTAAACGCGGCCTCATTTTGATACAGCCTATTCAACCTTCCCTCAGGTGACGCCCTTCACAAATATGGGGAGCAACGGCTGTGGGGGACCTTAGGATGGGGCATCTCTGCCGTGGCTGGCGGGGCTCTGGTCGATTGGTATTCCAGGGTAAGCTTGGTTTGTTGTCAAGAGCATAATTCTGAGTTTTCCGTTTTGGATTCTGAGTCAGTAATGGCAATCTAAACCTAGGTGAAAATGGCTAATCTTGAGGTCTAGTGACCACAAGTTTTCTTGAGCTTCTTAATCTGTTCAGGGAATCTTAAGTTCACAGTCTGTTAACTAAAATCTTACTGGTACCTTCAATTTCAGAGACTTGAGATCTACAAGTATATTGGCCACAATTTTAATTTTTTTTTTCTTTGTCAATTTACATAACTTAATCTCAAAACCTATACTTAGTTTATTAAATACAGATGTACCTTATCTAGTTTTGCTTAAATGCAGGTATTTGGAAAGCCCAGTCAAATGACTTGTTAAACACAATTCTACATTGCCATTTATCGGTTATATTGAGAGAAGACTTAAGGACAACTCTTACAATAATTCTCTGATAATTATTAAAAACTTTAAGCCTTGAAAATATCCCTAGAGCCTATCTGTTAATTTAGGAGATACATTATCATGTTTAGTCTCCGTAGCCTTCAAAAAACAAAAAGTTAAAAATTCGCCGAAGTTTCTTCAGTGCAATCGAGTTTTCTGTGCAGCCGCTACTGAGTACAATCAAGGCCACCAAAAATAGATTTATCTTTTGGTGGTCTCGGTATAATGCTGTATGAGCTGCAACCCACGAAATTTTAACAACGGCCCGGTGGTGGCCTGTCCTATATCGTTCCCAGAAGCACGAATATGGCTAACTTTAACATCAAATAAAATAAAAACTACTGAGGCTAGAGGGCTGCAATTTGGGATGTTAATGATTGGAGGGTGGATGATCAACATACCTATTTGCAGCCCTCTAGCCTCAGTAGTTTTTAAGATCTGAGGGGGGACAGAAAAAGTGCGGAATGAATAAAGTGCGGACGGACAGACAAAGCCGGCACAATAATTTCCTTTTGCAGAAAACTAAGAACGAACTGTCACGTCTTTTCTGAAAGGACCTAGCCTCTGCTCACGTCTTTTCTGAAAGGACCTAGCCTCTGCTAAGTGATTTTAAAACAACATGATTGCAAGTAAATAGTTCTTTTAACATTATTTGTTAAAACGCATGCTATCTCAGCACAAATGTGCAGTTCAAGCAAACTCATTTTCCAGTAAAAACCTCCCCCTCCTCCTCCTCCTCCTGAATACAAGACCCACATATTAAAAGTGCACTGTTTCCAGGTCATTTCTAAGCTACAGTATCTTGTTATCAGTGCTATTAGCTATCCTGAAAATTTGAGTCTCAAACTTTACCAGAAATTCTTTTCTTTGGCATGATGCACTAAAATTCTACTCATGCTTTTTTTTCAAAAACAACATTAAATTTTTCAAAACTACTAATTGAATTAGTAAGACGCTGAAATCATTTGCCAGGTGTAAGTGGTCATCGAATGAAGGTTTCAAGACATTCTGACCTTTAAAAATCAAAAGTTTCAAGACATTCCGACTTTAAATTTTCCAAGAAATTTAAATCCCATTAAATCATTCCTATCTAAATCCACATCTACCATGAGGAGACAATTAGGTGCTTTCAAAGAGCGTGAGAGCAGAACTTTTTTCATTCACATTCACCTTGAAAAAACTACCCAAGTCCCACATCATGAAGAACAAACTCATGGCAATTTTACGGAAAATGCAGTAATATTCTACGCCTGATTTTAAAGAAATTGAAAGCATACTAGGGATTTTTGCAAGATAGTTAATAATAGACTGGAAAGTGTAAATAGATGGCCCCCTAAAAGGGGACTTTATGGGAAAAAAAAAAACTTCTAAAAGTAACTATTGTGAACACATTTGTGTTAGATACACCTTTTGGGATTCCTCTGAAGTACGTATTCTCTAGTACCTAAACTGTTTTGTATGTTTTTAGTACAGGTTCCATTTCCATAACAGATTTATTATTATTATTATTATTATTATTATTATTATTATTATTATTATTATTATTATTATTATTATTATTATTTTTATTATTATTATCATCATCATTCAGAAGATGAACCCTATTCATACTGAACATGCCCACAAGAGCCACTGACTGGAAATTCAAGCTTCCAAAGAATATGGTGTTCAATTAGGAAGAAGCAAGAGCAGGTAAAGGGAAATACAGAAAGAAGAGATCCCACTCACTTATTAAAAATAAAAAATATATTAATAAATTAATAAATAGATAAACCTGTACAAAAATGCAAGGAGAACAGCATTACGGTAGTAATGCATTGCATGCAACTACTTCACGCACTCACTGGGTTGCTTATAAAAATGTCAGGTTTCAATTTGCACTGTGTGAAGTTCTGGAAATGCTGAGAGCAACTTCTGACATGATGCCAGTGTCAACCATAAAAGTGCTTCTGACATGATGCCAGTGTCAACCATAAAAGTGCTTCTGACATGATGCCAGTGTCAACCATAAAAGTGCTTCTGACATGACGCCAGTGTCAACCATAAAAGTGCTTCTGACATGATGCCAGTGTCAACCATAAAAGTGCTTCTGACATGACGCTAGTGTCAACCATAAAGGTGCTTCTGACATGACGCCAGTGTCGACCATAAAAGTGCTTCTGAAATGACGACATTGTCAGCCATAAAAGCGCTTCTGACATGACGCCAGTGCCAACCATAAAAGTGCTTCTGACATGACGCCATTGTCAACCATAAAAGTGCTTCTGACATGACCCCACTGTCAACCATAAAAGTGCTTCTGACACAATGCTAGTGCCAACCATAAAAGTGCTTCTGACATGATGCCATTGTCAACCATAAAGTGCTTCTGACATGACGCCAGTGCCAACCATAAAAGTGCTTCTGATATGATGCCAATACACGATGCCAGTGTCATCCATAAAAGTGCTTCTGACATGACACGTGTCAACCATGAAGGTGCTTCTGACATGACACCAGTGCCAACCATAAAGGTGCTTCTGACATGATGCCAGTGTCAACCATAAAAGTGCTAACATGACATGCCAACCATAAAAGTGGTCCTGACATGATGCCAGTGTCAAACATAAAAAAGCTTTTGACATGATGCCAGTGTCAAACATGAAAGTGCTTCTGACATGATGCCAGTGTCAACCATAAAAGTGCTTCTGACACAATGCCAATGTCAACCATAAAGGTGCTTCTGACATGATGGTAGTGGCAACCATACAAGTGCTTCTGACATGATACCATTGTCAACCATAAAAGTGCTTCTGACATGATGCCAGTGTCAATCATAAGTGCTTCTGACATGATGCCAGTGCCAACCATAAAAGTGCTTATGACATAACGCCAGTGCCAACCATAAAAGTGCTTCTGACATGATGCCAGTGTCAATCATAAAAGTGCTTATGACACGACGCCAGCGTCAACCATGAAAGTGCTTCTGAAATTATGCCAGTGTCAACCATAAAAGTGCTTCTGACATGACACAGGTGTCAACCAAAAAGGTGCTGCTGTCATGATGCCAGTGTCAACCATAAAGGTGCTTCTGACATGAAGCCAGTGTCAACCAAAAAAGTGCTGCTGACATGACACCAGTGTCAACCATAAAAGTGCTTCTGACATGATGCCAGTGCCAACCATAAAAGTGCTTCTGACATGATGCCAGTGTCAATCATAAAAGTGGTAATAAGTACAACTGCTACAATCACGTTGATGTACATATGTCATTACAATCCAGAGAAATCAAGGAATGCTGCTAAAGATAAATCCACAAATATGACACAACTACTTGAGGGACAAAGGTATCACTACACTTCATCCCTGACATATTAGTGCAGCAGCAATGTAGGGGCCAAAGAGGTTATACTACTGATCAACTTACAATATACAAATATAACCTGACAAGTCACTTATGATGGCTTCACAACAACAAAGATATAAAAGCCTCAGACACTTTTAGTTTCAATTATACAAATGACCTCAAAATAATCGTACTGCCAAAATCATTCATTATTGATGAAACTAATCGCATTATGGTTAAAAGAGTCTACATATTTCAAAATCCTCACCAGGGCATGCCGCAGCCAGACTACGCTCCAGCCTACTCGATTGCTGTGGTTTTCTTGACAATAGACCTGGTGATCGTGGGGCGCCTGCGTTTCAGCATCACGCCAGTGAAGATGGATCCTAAGAAGGTCAGAGGGATTTTCAAGATACCTGCTGTCCTTCTGGTTCTGGTAAGGAAGTTGTCCTGAGAATCTTTTCACCTTCCGATATAAAAATGTCCAAGTTTTCAGCAAAATAACAACTTTTCCCTAATCAGATGCATCTTTCTCTTACAATATGAATTTGCCACTGCTCATGAACATACTTTTCTCTATTCAGCCAGCTAGAGTGATCAGGATCATTTTTCCATGGGAATTCAATTCCATTCTCTTTGCTTTCCATTGCTCTTAAATGTATTCCATAGGACATACAAACTTTATTTTTTGTACTGGAGATATGGATACCTTTAAAATAAATCTCTTCACATTAAACTCAAAAATTTATTTTGCTGAATGTAACTTTCTGGTTTCTCATTCTAACATCCAGAATTTTCATGTATTCTGAAAGTCTCCCCCAATTCTACCAAGGAATTTAAAATCAATTTGTTCTTCTCTTGATAGATATTTATGTTATCCTTTTTAATCTCAGCTCAATTCAGCATCTCTCTCTCTCTCTCTCTCTCTCTCTCTCTCTCTCTCTCTCTCTCTCTTTAACCCAGTTAAATTTCACAAGCTTGGCATTCCTCTCTTCACTCTATCCAAACTATTTATGTTTCTAATGTTGTAAATTTAAACTTGTTAAAATTTAACCACACTAATTATTTGCATCTGGAAATTTCATATATAATTAATGGTCTTCATAATTCACTGCAATATTCCATAATTTAACATTGGTTTTTAAAATCTAAAAACATTTATCATTCAGAAATTTATCACTAATCTCTTTTGTATAAATTCAGTTCCTCCAAGAAAGGTCCTTCTTTTCTCACAATATAATTCCTCAATCATTTCTAAATAAAATTTAAACAGGCATCTTTACTGATATTTTGGGTCTCCAGATGGCTTCTAACATGTTTTGGACAGACAACATAGTCTGCTTTTAAAAAGCTGGACATTGTTTAGTTGCTGTTAATTCTTTTCTTCATGCTGATTATTAAAGTTTCATGTTGCACTTATTCTCCCGTTAAACTTGGCCATTGTTTCTTTTGCCTTCATCTGCTAGGTTCAAATTTAAGGATCAGTGACAATTTGCTTGACCAGTGACCCCACCATCTCATCTCTGTAGATATTATTTTAGTCACAGCTCCACTGAGCTCAAAGGGACAATCCTCATCCTTTCAGGCACCCATATGATACTCGACAGGTCCCCTCTTCCCAAACTGACACTGGAAATTGGTAATCCTTACGTTACACTGCTCAACAGTTGTTTCTGCTGCCAAGGTTTAGAATTCTCTTATTGTTTTCTTCAAGATATTATTTTAGGATGTTACTGACAACCGCATCTCATATAAATTCTCACACACCGTTTTGCTTAACAGGGGAAATAGGTCTCAATACTTGGGACTATAGTCCTCATCCTTTCAAGATCTACCTTAAATCCAACCCAAGAGTTAGCAAATATATCCCAGCCAACGAAGACAATTGCTGTTCGTCCTGATCTTCATTACCCTTGTCAAGGACAATGAAACTACATCAATAACCAGTTTTACTGAGAAAGCAAAGATCCAGCTGATGATGTTGAACTACAAGAGAGGAACATTCCAACAATAGTAAATAAAAGATTTCAATACAGTGAACCCCGTTGCAAATAGCTAAAATCTGCTCAAAACAAAAACACTTGAACTGCCCATTTTGATAGTTTAAACACAGAAAAACCCTGTAAAAATGCATATACCTGAGTTTTTTATAGTTTTATCGCAAAAGTGCATTTATTCATGAAAATTATACTACAGTAATTGTTTTTCTTCAGTGAAAAATACAATGGGTGAATTTTCGCAATGATGGCTAAAAGGGCACCACGAATCATGAGAACGCTTAATGGGAGGTTTACTGTATGCATTAATACCATCACTTTTGCAGACTTAAACAATATTTTTAGGGTCAACATGAACAGCAATTGTCTTCTGTTGGCTATACATGACAATACAGGAAGCTGAATAACACCTTAAGTTTGCTGCTCATTCTGCAGAGTATAAATTCTCATCTCACACTGGTTTTCATTTGCTTAAGAGCTGTGGAATTCATCTTCCTGGTAATGTTATGGATGTTGATGCTTGTGAGTTTAGGTGGTGATGTGCTGTGGTGCAGTTTTAAAAAGACATGAATATCCCTTCATTTTTCATACTTATTCCTTAACTTTTATCTATTTATATACTGTATATGTGTTTTTATCCATTCATCTATTCATCTTCATCTCAAAATTACTACTGTATAAATTTTTGGCTCTGCTCTTTATTTCCTATTCAATTTTGTGGAAGCTCCAGCTAGTTTATTGCCTCTCGCAAACGACATGTACACATTTTGACTGACAATCAGGGTCATCATCCTACGAACAAATACAAAAACTTTGGAATTTGTCCTTTCTTCCCAAGACATGACACTTCAAATGGCAATCTTTCTTCTTGCTCTGGTGGAAGAATCATCACCATCATCCCTGCTTCCAATACAGTGTGGAGAAAAGGGCCTCTGTGAAAGTCTACCTGTCATCTCTCTCTTGCGCTTTATTATCCACAACTTCCCACCCATATTATATCCAGCCTCCCTACTTATAGTTCCTCTCCAAGTGGGTCTGGGTCTTCCAACTCTGCTGGTGCCCAAAGGATCCCAGTTGACTAGCAATTTCTCCAAAGGGTTTTGCAAATGACACATCCAACTTCAGTTTTACTTATGGAACTTCTATAATTTCCCTTATGCAAAGAACTCCCTAGCCTGACTCCTGATTCTTCTTAAAAGCTAATCAAGAGAAAACCTTTCAGATATACTTTCATTGTTATACAACAATCCTTATGACAATAAGATAAAACATATGTATAATCTTAGGCTTAAATGCAATTTCAGTCAAATTGAGTTCCAAATCTTATTCATCTTGCCTATTGCTTGATTTTCCCTTTTTAATCTTTCACTAAATTCCAACTCAAAAGAACCTGTACTGGATTCTTCGTTCCCAGTGCTGTCACTAAGCTAAGGCGTAGGTTGCCTCGAAGTGTCTTCTCCAACTATATCCATCGCCTGCATCTTCCTCTGCTTAACTAATCCTTCCTCACACTATCAAAACCTGGTACCCCCGCCCTCTTCACTCCTCACCCTCACTCAGCTTAACACATGCCATACCATCTCAGTCTCAACCTCAATTCACTTATAATCATATCAATAATCTTTAGCACCTCGGCACTTCCAATTTCTACATTATCCATTCCCCCAAGCTGTTTTCACTCTACTTTCAACCTCAGAACTGCCCATTATCCATTCCCCAAGCTTTGATAGTTTAAACACAGAAAATCACTGTTCCTTAAAGATCTGACTTCAATATTCCTTTCTCCATCTAATGTCATTTCATCCATTTACGCATACTGTCCTCATTACTTTCAATTTTCTGTTTGGTAAATTAAATCAGTGCATTTATTGTCAAGTTCTTAAAACTTTTTTATTATGAAATTGAAGATAAGAGCAACCAACAAAGGTAAAATAACATTCCCTTGTAACATCCCACTATTTAGTGGAAATTCACTCAACAAGACCCCATCAACATTAGCTTTCCATCTACGCTGTTCGTGGATAACTTCAATTAGCTTTATGTATCTAATGGGAATGCCTTAGTGATGTAAGGCCATCCATAACACTGGTCTGTGGACACGTACCAAATGATTTTTCATGATCAATAAAAGCCGCATGGCGATTTTTACAACTTCACCACTGCAACACAATGTCTTTTAACACGTATTTGAGCTATACAATTCCTGCATTTTCTAAAACCAACATCAAAAGCTCTCTCAGCCTATTTAAAGATATGAATATTTTCATTACAGTGACATAATCATGATGCCTCTATAGCTACCACATTCAGTCATCTTTCTTTGGCACCATAGCTATGAGTTCCAATTCACAATCATCAGGCTTTGCTTCCTCATTCCATATTCTGAAAAACAGTAGAATGCTGCAGCGATCTCCTACGCTTTTGTTTCTTTTCAATTCCACTTCAGAAGTGTGAATTTATTCACTAGCACTTTCAGGTCTTTGGCAGTTTCTTGTATTCGCGGGGATGGTTTCTAAAAACACTTAGAACTGCCTATTTTGATAGTTTAAACACAAAAAAGCTGTAAAATGCTTATACCTGAGTATTTTAATAGTTTTATCACAAAAATTATATGAAAATACAGTAATTATCTATTTCTCAAAAAATACAATGCCTTTTTAACAGAATAATGGCTAGATACGTTCCACAGAGAAACCCGCGAATGCGTGAGTCCGCGAATTGTGAGAATGCGAATGCGGCGGTTTAATGTATATCACTTAAGTTATCCTTCTAACATCTCTCAATCAATGCCTCACAAAAGTATTTTGCTTAGCATTGTCTTTCTCTTCTTCTTCATGTCATTAGTGACCCAACCTTCCTTGTGACTGGTATATTCCCAATGTCATTTTCACCCACGTAAACCCGTCAACTTCTTTCATTGCTATAAGGACCAATTTTCAAGCACTCAACATTCTTCTCCTCATTCTCATGAGATTAATATTTTCACCAAAATGAATATTCTTCTAGATGTAGAGGAGTACTGTACTGTTTTTCAGGGTTGATTTTTATCAGGTGTGTTCAATCACCCTACGTTTGTACTGACAATTTTCATGTGATGATTCTGCTATCTCATTTTGAGGGTAACTTTCAAATTTCAAACCCATTTGCTCTTCTGGCAATAATGTCCCATGATCTTTTTGTATTTTGTTTCATGTGGCACTAAATTCAATTTGCTTCAATTCCTTTTCCTACTTTCTGTACAGTGGGCAAATTCTTCTCACACTGAGTTTTGCAGTTTGGTGATTCAGTACTTGTCTTGTAAAGCAAACATGAACAATTTTCATAATTAGTATTTTCCCTGTGTTATAACTTTTATCATTACTATATATTTAAACATTATCAATTATTCACAATTTGAATTTTTCATCCTTGACCAGATTACAAGTGTAGTGGCTGGTGCTTCATGTGGAATGATTTGGACATTTCAACTCCTCCTGGTAGAGGATGTGGCCAAGATGTGGGACCCAAACTTCCCTTTTACAAAGCTTCTGCAAGGACTCATTGTCTTTGTTCAGTGCTTGCTGAGTGAGATGCCATTCTTCTACCTGGCAGGTGAAGTATTTTACTATTCAGATTGCATGTCTTTAAGTATTTACATAAAAATAAACCTTTGCCTTACTGCAGCCATATGTTTAGCTTTGAAGGGAATCAGTTACCAATTTACCCAAGAGAATTATCTTCTCCCTTAGAGGGTGAGAGATCCACTCAAATGCAGTAACACCCCACATCTCACTTTCACACATTCAGTATGAATATTATTTGTGCTTCTTTCTTCACTACCTATTCTAGATTCCTTAGTGATTGTCTTGATGTTTTTCTTTGAGCATGCATTACTGGGTCCATACCTTTAGCCTTCAAATGAATATCCTACAGATATTCATATACAGTACTGGACTGTATCCCAACCATATAACTTTGATGGCAAAGCACAAGTTGGCCAGCCATTTTCTCATAACACCCTTTAATCTGATTCACCACCCGCCCCACCCCCTTTACACTAACCAGAAGAAATAAAATTCAAAAGTTGTGGTCTATTTTCTAAAAATAACAGCAGTCCAATCTGTTTCATTTCTACATCAGTACTGCACAGTACTACAGTACATGCATCTGCTGAGGAAATGCTAAGGCCAGGTGACCAAAGATCCAAAAAGTTTATGTTCCCCACTCAAACAGACCAGACAAGACCTGCGATGTTTGTCAATTGTAGTCAGAACCACAGGGGTTAACCTCTGAAAGATGGTATGCATCTGCCATTTCCAAAGTCTTCCTCACTATTTCCCAATCTTCTTCTCACTTGCCTGGTGCTGACAACTAAACTGCTGCACTGCCAGATAATATACACACTTGTCAGAACTTAAAACAAAGGACTTTTGCATGAGAAATTATTCTGAAGCCTTGAGAGACTTGATGTCCACTTACTCCTTCCAACACCTAGCACTCTGCTGTACATCAAACTTCTCTCTCTTTGGCAGCTTCTCCTCCCACTCTTCCCGACCTTCATTTACATCCAGATTTTAAGGTTTTAATCGGGTTCCTCTTTAGCTATATTGCATACACATGCCCCATATGCTATTACCTGTACTTCCACAATTTCTTCAGTGGTGGAAGGAAGTCTCTCTTTTGCTCCTTCCTACTTTTTCTCCTGCTATCCTCCTCTCCACGTCTACTTCAAGCTCTTTGCAAAACGCTCTTTTGGATGAGTCACAGATTCTGGAAGAACTGCCCTCAGCAATCGCTTAGGATCTTTCTCCATATCTTCAGATTTTGCAGTTTCTAACATAAATAAAATATTCATATGCCTCATTATGACTCTCAAAAGGTGCATCCTTGTCCCTACATTAACAAAGTCCAGTGGCCAAACCTTTATTGTCGCTTATTCTGCTCCTTATCACCATTCCTCTAAGAATGAAATAGCCTTATGCTTGAGTATGTGAAGTTCGTGCTGAGGCTACTTAAGCCCTATTCAAGTAAAACTTATCGGTAAATCAAGTCAAGCCTGTAGTGGGTTGGAGTTAGCCCTCCTTGTCTTCTACATCAGTAACATCTTCCAATATACATGATCTACATACATCTGCCAGCAAGGCAACTGAGTAACTTCTTTTCTACCTTGAGCTTCTATATTTCCTGCATGTTTCCTTCGTTTCAGTCACTTTACCCACTGTAAACCACTCGTCATCACCATTACTGGATTTCCTTCATGGGTATCTGGATCCTGAACTCTGCTCTACCATAAACATCAAAAAAAAAGGAAAGCTTTCCACTTGTTGAAAAATCTGCCAACTTCTAGATCACATTGACCTAAGTAAATTTCTGTCAAGAATAGGGCAATGATATTTCCTTTCTAAACTTTTTTTTTTTTATGTTTGTTGATACAAACCATTACCTTTCGACTAACTTGCCACTCCTTCCCCACTCATTAGGAGCAGACATAAAATATCTAGATTAAGGTACAGCTCCATAACGAATGAGGTTGAAAATTGTAGGTGTCTGCAACTCTGATGTAACATTTTCTTCTTAAAAAAATACTTTTTAATTCAAAACTTTCTTAGAAAAACAATTTCCCCTCTTTCAAGGCAACTATCATTTGTCTGATTCACATACCACTATTCTTTAAAATTAAACTTTTGATTTAAAAATCTTGCATGAATGAAAAATAATAACCAGAGAATACAAGAAAAATTTTGCAGATTTTGACAGGTAATGACTCTCCACAGGTCACATCATAGCAAGAATTGGTCATTTCTACTCCTTCTTTTTGGCACTTCTCGCATTCTGCGTCCGTCTGTGCTTCTACTATACTGTGACCAATCCGTGGTGGTTTATACCCATAGAACTCTTCCATGGGATGTCATTTGGCCTTGCATATGCAACCATGGCTGCCTATGCCAACAGCATCACTCCCAAAGGAGCAGAGGCAACAACTCAGGCTATCTTCGGAGCAGCTTTCTTTGGAGGTGAGAGTTCCTCTTTGTCTTTTGGGTTAGGATTCATAAATTATTCATAAATATTGCATTTACAGCAACAGTATCAATCAATGTGAAAATCTCCTCAGACTTCAAATCATCTTCTTATAATCTTTCACATTCTTTGAAACATTATAATGTGTGCTGATAATACACCAGTGTCTTTTTCAATAAGCCACATTGCTTATACAGGCAGTCCCATTCAGCAGCCATGTCTTAAGCCAAAAATCGTTGTAGCCCGAAATACTGTCGGAAATCGTAAGAAAACCTTGCTTTTAATCATCAAAAAACCTCCAAACTTTTACCATTCTGCCCTTTTTGGAGCCATATTTCTTCCGTCGGATTGGCGTCATAACCAAAACATGCATTGTAACACCGGAAATAATTTTTGATAATATACAGTGAAACCCCCGTATTTGCGGGGATGCGTCCCACACCACCCCCGCAAATAGCTAAAATCCACGAATACTTAAAACTACTGTAAAAACACTTAGAACTGCCCATTTTGATAGTTTAAACACAGAAAAACCCTGTTTTAAACACAGAAAAACAATGTAAAAATGCATATACCTGAGTATTTTAATAGTTTTATCACAAAAAATGCATTTATTCATGAAAATTATATGAAAATACAGTAATTAGTGAATGTTTCTCAGTGAAAAATACCGTGAATGGGCGAATTTTCCGCGAATGATGGCTAGATATGTTCCACAGAGAAACCCACGAATGCGTGAGTCCGTGAATCATGAGAACGCGAATACGGGGGGTTTACTGTATTTGAAGAGTGTCATAAACTAAGTCGAGCCCATCGTAACCAGGGGACTGCCTGTAATTATATGTCACTATCAGAAAATTTCAGATAGCCAGAGTACAGGATTGAGTGATCCTTAGTTTCAGCTACCGGGCATCACAACTTTGTAGGCCATAGCTGAAAGTTGGGTACTGGAGCAAGGAGGGAAGGGACCAAAGTGATTAGATGAACAGTAAATCAACATAGTTTCAAAGAAATAGCAATACAGGCAGTCCCCAGTTTATGACGGTTCTGGCTTACAACGTTCACGAGGTTACGATGTTTTTCAAATATATTCATCAGAAATTATTTCCAGGTTTACAACACATGTTCTGGGGTTACGACGTGTCATACGCCGATCCGACGGAAGAAATATGTCTCCAAAATGGCACAATAATCAAAATTTGGAGTTTTTTTTATGAAAAACTCAATAAAAATACAGTTTACATCATTTTCAATACACACAAAACATTAAAAGTTTCGATACACCCAAAACATTAAAAGTAAGGTTTTCTTAGGATTTTTGACGGTAATCGACAATTTTTCGGTTTATGACGCGGCATAAAAACGGAACCCCCATCGTAAACCGGGGACTGCCTGTACTGTATATAAGGAGCCATGGGCGCCATAATACATGTTGAACTTCCTCATGAAGATTACTGACTTCCTAAGCTGGATCCATATGAATGCCTACTTGTTTTGATTAAAAAAATTGAATACTGTAGCCTCATGATTTCATAATCCTATAACAACAATTATTCAGTAACCTTTGCTGTACTGTCCCTTTGTTTCCTCCAGCCTCATTCATTAAAAAAACACACGCACTAAAAGGTACATGACAGGTTAGCCTTCTATAGCTCTATATAAGCAAGTGTAGCTTTTTGTATTCTTTCACTGAGAGGCCTTTGCAGTTGCAGAATGATGTGCAGTCATCAGCTTTAACCTGGAGGCATAAGATGTTCCAGTATATTACCAGAAAATACTGAGATAGTAGATTTTCATGGATGATAGCCTGAAATTTTATTTTCATCAGAAAATTAAGAATGAACTTGTTAAATGCAATTTACTCTTTTCTAAAACTAGAATTCACAATTCCTCTTTTTTCAGGTACTGGTGTAGGAGGCCTTGTGGGGGGCTGGCTATTCGAAATGATGACTGGTTGGAAAGCTTTCCTTACTGCAGGAATTGCAAATGGAATCTATGCCTTCATCTTTCTTGCAATTCACCTGATCATTTCTCAGTCCATGAAGAGTCAGCATGTAAGAGGTATGGATTTTCTTTTGAAATGTTTTGTCATGAAATGTTTACCATTTGAAATTTTTTTACGTTTTTATGGTCATATAAGAATCCCACTATGAAGACTAACTATTACATATAAGTATTTAATGCCCAATTTAAAAATTCTTTTGTTATGACAGAAAGTGAACAATTCTTTGCATAATAATATAACCAACCAGAAATTTGGTCAATTATAAATGGGGACAAAAATTACCCATTACTGTTAAGCAGTTCCTTACACTGTAATAGTAATGACTTGAACGAGAAGTATTGCCAGATGCATATCAATGCCTAAGTTTCGATCACTTGCAGGAAGGAAAGATGGAAAACCGAACGAGTCAGCAGCTGAAGAAGAAATGGAGAAGCTGCAAGGAGTTAACACTATCACCTGATCAGAGGATACTTGTGCAGTAGCTTCTAAAACAGTGAAGTCCACTCGAGGGAACAGTTACCAGAAGTCGCTCTACGTTTCTTGTAACACACTTAAACGCCCCTAACGGTGATCTTTACGCAATGGTGAACCTCTTAAAATACGAGCCAAAGAATTTGGGATGATCTGCAGAGAAACAACACTGTCTTCACATCAACTGCAGAGAAACAACACTGTCTTCACATCAACAAAGATCCTAGACCAAAGTGAGCTTTCACACCCCACCACTCTCACTGACTAAATAAAGAATGCCTGTTTGTATCAAAGGCAACAAGTTTGAGATGATTATCCGTATGTAAATGGATCTCGAGCAACGCGTGTTATCTAGATGTTATTTTTGCATATATATATTATTTATGACCTTTACTTAATAAAATAAAAGTAATGCTACTTGGATGGCTATTTGTTTCATCTATATGCAAAATCTTGTTAATTTTATATATGCATATATATATATATATATATATATATATATATATATATATATATATATATATATATATATATATATATATATATATATATATATATATATATATATATATATAAAACGTATATAAAACGTATATATGTATACAGTAAACCCCTGTATTCACGGGGATGCATACCACAAACCCCTGCCCCCACGAGGTTAAAATCCACAAATAGTTAACACCCACCCCTCTAAAAACACTTATAATTGCCTATCTTCAAAGTTCAAATACCAAATGTAGACCTTAAACTAGCATCCTACATCAAACATACCTTAAATTATTATCCTACTACAGTATTGTATTAATCTTTGAAATGGTATTATTAATATTATTTCAAAGTCATCTTAAACATTCCACCCTTAAAAATATATATGCATATACTTCTAACCCTTCCAGCCAGTAAGAGAGAGAGAGAGAGAGAAATTTTTCAGTATCCTTGTGGGCAACATATTTGACCTTCAGTGGGCAACACTTCCTCCCCCTTGTGGTCAATATGTCAATATGTCAAGACAATTGACAGTTAGATTACAACCCCCCGCCCTCCAAGTTTTCGGAAAAGACTGGGAATCGATATGTTTTCTTTTAAAATTTTAAATAATTTACTATAGAAAGGCATAAATGTTGTAATTATAGCATGAAAAATATGAAAAAATTAATAACAAAGCAACACCATGTTTTTCTATAAGGCTACAGTATACAAAACAAACAAACATATATGTTACATATGCATAAAAAATCTATCTCAGAGAGAGAGAGAGAGAGAGAGAGAGAGAGATATGAAATACAAAGAAAATAATCTAGATTAGTAGATGAGAGATATAGAGAGACTCTTCGGCGAGGTGCTAACCCTTTTTTTGCATAATAACAGTTACGCCTTCATCCCTCCCCCTAAGTTGGATACAGAAAAAGATCAGGGATTGAACTAAAATCTTACTAATTCACTATATTTTCTTTAATGAATTGATATTTTGCTGTGCTTACACTGATATTAACACCTGAAAATTAGTAAATCATTTATTCATCATACAAAACAAATAAACATACATATTACATATGCATAAAAATTCTCTCATCTCAGTGAGAGAGAGAATTATTATTTTTATTACTGAATGTTATTATTTAAATTAGTAAATCATTTATTTATCATACAAAACAAACATACATACATATTACATATGCATAAAAATTCTCTCATCTCAGTGAGAGAGAGAGAGAGAGAATTATTATTTTTATTATTGAATGTTATTATTTAATCTTATTAATCTTATTTAAAAATTAGTGCTGTAAATTATTATTTTACCATAAAATGTATTTGTACTTACAGTACAGTATTTAGCCATGAAAATAATGTGAAAATACAGAACATTGCTCTACGAGAAAATCCGCGAATGGGTGAGTTTTCCCAGTTATTGACGATCTGGTTTTACGGTGCTTGTCTAGCAACGAAAATAGATGATTTTTGGTGCCAATATGTGCCAATTTCCGCTTAGTAGTGCCAGTAATTGGGTACTAGCACTGATACATACCTAACAGAGGTGCAGATCTCTGGTTATCGGTGCATTGTCTCGATTATCGGCAATTTTCACTTATCGTCATGCCGTCGGAACACAATCCCGCTGATAACCAGGACAGCTTGTAAATATGTATTTATGTATGTATGAACATATGTATGTGTACATATATATATATATATATATATATATATATATATATATATATATATATATATATATATATATATATATATACAATATATATATATATATATATATATATATATATATATATATATATATATATATATATATATATATATATATATATTATATGTATATATATATATATATATATATATATATATATATATATATGTATATGTATATATATATATATATATAAATATATATTTATATATATATGAATATATATATATATATATATATATATATATATATATATATATATATATATATATATATATATATATATATATATATCCTGGCCTATTATCTAAGAAACTGGGCTTCAATCTCAATGTTAGAAATTTATTTATATAAATATTATACATACATATATATACAGTATACATATATATATACTGTATATATACTCTATATATATATACACATATATAATTATATACATACTAACTGACTAAGCTGGAACTTCCTGGGAAAACTCTGAAGAACTGAGAAAAATTGTCCTACATCTCCTTTGAATTGTTCTGTCATGTGAAGAATGTGTACTGTCAATGAAAATGCTTTTCTTTCCTGAGATTAATAATTCTGTCTTAAATTCATTAAAGGCGACTCTCTGCTCGGGGAATAACTGAGTGTCGTACAGACTTCCGCAACCAGAAATCCACGTATACCGAAAGGTTAGTGTGTGAAGCAGTTCACTCATGGAAATGGATAACGAATGACTCTCTGCAAAGACTACATAGGGGACCCTTTGACAAATTATACATACCATCCGTAACAAAAGAATGTCACGTCAGTGACCGTATCAAGTCATATTTAAAAGCAAAAATCACACAGGAACTGCCTTACCATCAGCGAAAACCTGTACTAATGTTAGCCTCTCTCTCTCTCTCTCTCTCTCTCTCTCTCTCTCTCTCTCTCTCTCTCTCTCTCCCTTTTAGTCAGATCAGAATTTAACTGAATGATTTTACAGTAATAATGAAAAAAACAACAAATGATGAAAGACGTCAGCAGGTCTACAGGGATGAAGTCTGTTTGAGCATACTGTATGCACAACTTCATTTAACCAGGGACTGTTCAGTCACCTAATCATCACCTCATTTTTAAGACTGGTATTTGACCGTTATCGTATAAAACCTAGGTGCTAGGTTATTAAGATATAGTGTCCGTTGGCTATATAAATATTAAATTATCATGATGGTAATTTTAGACACTGTAAAAAGAGCTGCAACGGTTTTCGGTTTCCTGTGTGTATTAACGAACGCGTTTCAGTTTCCTTTGGCATTTCTGGGAGAAAGTGAAGGCCAAAGTCTAAATGGTCTAATATATAAATTGTCGATATATGGTGATTTTTTAGTGGATTCAGTACTTAGATATGATGATGGTAATACCTCAAGGTACTTATGAATTTGTATTTTATTGGCAAGGTATAATTAAGATATGAACACTGAAAAAATGTGGCAATTTCATCACGAATAATTTTTTAATGAGGGGGCAGTTCTGTCACAAAAGCACTTAGTCTGCTAATACGCACGCACAGATGGTGATGGATTTTCCTCAGCAATGAATTGGTCTTGATCTCGAAAGTTGTGCCCGTAACTACGAAGTTTTTTCGCAGATTTAGTGCTTAGATATGATGATGGTAATACCACAGGATACTTAAGATTTTGTATTTCATTGGCAAGGTATGATTAAGATGCATTTGGCTTAAAATAAACACAGAAAAAATTTTGTAATTTCGGCACTAATTATAAAAGAAGAACAACGTGAGCAGGTAGGTGGATTGCATAACTGTAGTATTTTGGACAGGTTAGGCTAGAAAAACTTTCAAGTGGTAGCAGAGCATGGCTGGTTAAAAACATACTGATTCAATGATAAATTTTTGGAGATGAATTGGAAAAGAGACTGTCTGAGATTTAGCGGGACACAGGGCGATTGATTATAAAGGATGAAGAGGACAAGTAGAGGATTGGCTTGTGGTGTGTGGAGAAGAAGTGAAATATCTGGGGATAGAGATAAGAATGAGCTTAAAAAGCTTTTATAATTACCAGAAGGGATAGATAGAGATGAACTTAAGGGTAAAGAGGGTTCAAAGATAATCCTGTCCCAACTAGATGAAGTGTATCTGAAAGATACGCTGACAGAAAATTTCAGTAAAATGAAAAACTATTTTAAAATAGAAAGAGTTGATTGACTGATTATGAAATTCAGGTCTTGAAGACCAAGCGCCAGAACCCATCAGCGCCAAAATAGAAAGAGAATCTGGTGAAAAGATGAGAGATTTTATAATTAGGCATGAAAAGGCAGAGTCAGCGTGTAATAGAGCGACAGGGAAAAGCATGTTTGAAGGGGAAGCAGGTTTTCATGTACTGCAACAAGCAAATCTCACAGAAAATCAAAACCAAATGGTATTAGCAGTTTGTGGTCAAGAAAAGTAGGAATATAAAACAGTGTCACAAATAATGGAAAGAATATTTGAGGGATTAGGGAATAAAGAGGAGGTGGAATGGTTGGGATCAGAAGGTTGTGTCAAATTTGGGAAAGGGAGGGAAAATCAAAGATATCGGGGAAAAGGGAATCGAGGTAGAGGTGGAAGAAATCCTATAAATAGAGAAGGGAAAGTACCACTGTGTGCAATATGCAAATCAGAATGGCATTGGCCTAAAGATTGTCCTCAGAATTTTCAACATAAGAAGAAATCCAGACACTGGACAAAAAGAAGAAAAAGTTTATGTAAGAGAGAGGTTAGTAAAACAGAGGAAGAATCTTGGGAAGAGGCTGATGCAATTTTAGACTCAGGATGTAAATCAACAGTTTGTAGGGAACTGTGGCTAGCATGCCTGTTGTTGGTTTGAATCATGAAGAACTGAGGAGAATGTTGAAGACAGAAATTTTGCAGGGTGATGTACCGTTGTTAATAGGTAAGAAAACATGAGTAAAATGGGTATGACTATAAATTTAAGAGAATTGTTAAAATAGAAGTATTAGTGGAAATGAAGATAAAGTTAAGAGAAGACAAACAGGGCCACTTAAGAATACCAATTTTGAGGAGGAAGGTAGAAGAATTGTTACTGGAGGGATGGAAGGGAAAGAGTCTAAGGAAATTAAAGGTGCAATGATGAAGTTACATCTACAATTTGGTCAAAGAAGTGGAGATAAAATATGGAGGCTAACAGAAGAAGCACAATGTGATGGTTTGAGAGAGAAAGAAAAAGAGGAAATAAAAAAGTTACTATCAGACTTAATTGTAACTTGTGAGGTATGTAAAAGATACAAAATAAACCCAGCTAAACCAGTAGTAGGATTTAATGAAGTTGTAGCTATGGATGTGGGAGAGATAGAAGAGAGAAAGTTCTTGGTAATGGTAGATGTGGCAACAAGGTATTGTCAGGCTTTTCGGATAAAAGACAAGAGACCAGAAACTATTGTAAAGACACTTTTTGATGGGTGGTTTGCTATATTTGGAGCGCCTTCTAAAATATTACCAGACAACAAGGGAGAATTTGAGAATGGCAAAAAGATGGAATATTAAAGTATTGGCCACAGCATCTGAATCTACATGGAGCAATGGAATATGTGAAAAGATGGTAGGCACAATCAAAGAAAGCTTAAGAAAGATGAAAGATGATGAGGAAGTGAATTGGTCCGTAGCATTAAGATGGGTAGTGAGTGCTAAGAACTGGTTAATTAACAAATAATGGTGGTTTCTCCCCTAACCAATTAGTATTTGGAAAAAAACCTTCTTTGTCAAATTTAATGGGAGAAGAGAGTTCAAGTCCTGCAAGCAGAGAGAAAGCACAGTAAGGGATACACTGAATGCAATGCATAAGGTCAGAGAAGTGTTTATCAAAAATGAGTCTTGTAACATAAATAAGAATTGCTTTAAACAAAAATGTCAGAGAACATAAATTTGAAGGAGCAGTAGTGGGAGACGAGGTATTCTATAAGAGAGAAAATGAAAATGAATGGAGAGGACCTGCTCAGGTAGTGGGAGTATCAGGTAAAACGGTAATGGTTAAACATGGGGCTTCTCTAAGAGAAGTAGCAAGAACACATGTTACTAGGATTCAAAGACTATCACCAGAAAAAGAAAAGATACCTAAAATACATAAAACACACACTGTGAAGGATGGATCCTGCGCATCAAAGGAAGGAAATATAGATGGGCAGGAAGGAAAGATGATAACGGGCTGGAGAAGGAATGCAGATATAGAAGAGGCTACAGAAAGAGATTTGGCAGAGGAACATTGGAAGATGAAGGGGAGACTATGTTAAGTCTTGAAAGAAAAAGATCAAGCAAATCTTGGGCTGATTCATACAATGTAGAAGACTCGCAGTCATGTGACAAGGGATGGGTTAACTTAGGAGACCACAGCCATGTAGAAAAAATTGAAGATGAAGAAGAGGTTTTGCTGGGATTTGAAAATAGAAGCATAATTGAAGCTAAAGAAAAAGAACTGCAAAGTTGGAGGGAAAACAAGATATATGAGGTAAATGACACTGGACAAAAAGCTACATCTACATGATGGATAATAACTGAAAAGATAAAAGGGGGGGAAAGGATATGTAAAGCAAGATTGGTAGCTACAGGGTTTTGAAGAAGAAATGGCCGAATGGGAAAAAGACACTCCTACGTGCAATGGAGAAATTTTAAAATTTCGTTTGACAGTAATAAAACTTGAAAGATTGGAAGTGTTATACATTAGCTGTAAAAACTGCGTATCTACAAGGTGATGAAATACAACGAGAGGTATATTTAAAACCACCTAGTGAAGATGGTTGGAGTGGATTATGGAAATTGAAGAAAACTGTTTATGGGCTCAAGGATGAAGCAAAGGCATGGTATTTTAAGGTGGTAAAAGTGATGGAGGAGCTTAAGGCGAGAGTAGATTAAAACCTAATATATTCTTTTGGAGGAAAGACAATAAATTGAATGGTGTTTTATGAACATATGTAGATGATTTTTGCTATGGAGAAACTGAAGGATTTTTAAAGGAAACAACTGGGAAATTGAAAGGGAAATTGCAAATAGGAAATAAGAAAGTAAAAGTTTTAAGTATATAGGAGTAATAGTAGAGCATAAGGAAAATAGAATCTGTCTTAATCAGTGGCAGGATATAAATTCTATAAGAGAACCAGAAGCTAAAAGATTTACAGGTAATAGAGTATTAAGACAAAAGGAGTTACCAGAGTATAGATCAGTGGTAAGACAGTTGAATTGGGTATCACTACATACCATGCCAAAAACACCATTCGATGTTAGTGAATTAAGTAAAGCTTTTAATGAAGGACGACTCAAGATATGAAAAAGCTGATTAAAATGGTGACAAAAACTAAGAACATGATGAGAAGATAAGTGATAAAGAAGATGAGTTTAAAGAAGAAAATGATTTAATAATGAAGATGGTCAACTGCAGATATCTTTGACAGATTTAGGGAATAAAATGAAGATGGTCCACCATTGAAGCACAACCCTGGTTGGGGAGGCCATGAAAGATTGATTTTTGAAACAATTGTGGGAAGAGAAGTCCTTAGTTTTACAGACCACTGAGCTGAAAGCTCTCCAGAAGGCCCAGGATTAGCAAAGTCCACCATTGACCTAGCAGGGACCTCAACTTGTGTGGAATCCAACCAAGGATTGATATATAAATTCAAACATTTGTGGGAAGAGATAGCAGGAGGGAGAAAATTAGAAGCACTGGTTAAAACTGAGAGTAAAAGCCTAATGAGTGCAAAAAAAAGCACTGGTTAAAACTGATAGTAAAACCCTAATGACAATAAAATCAAGTACTGGAGTAAATAGTAAGAGATTAAAAACTGAAATTGCAGCAATAAGAGAAACAATAGAATCTGGAGAAATAAAGGTGGTGAGATGGATGAAAGGAAAGCATCAGATACCCGATGCACTGACTAAAGTGGGAGTTTCAGGGGAAAATATTAGAAATCACGTAGAAGGTAAAGAATTGCAGAATAATGGAGATTTGAGGGGATTAGGAATAAGAAGAGGTTGGAGGGGAGGGAGAAGAAGGTGTGATTATATGTCAGTTTTAGTAGTTTAATCATTATTATTTTAATTTTTATTTTCTTCATTAGTGAAATGGTATGGGCATTACGAAATGTATAAAAAGCATGTTTAATTTTAAAAGATGTTTTTATAGCAAAACATTTCTTATGTTTAAAAGTATCCATTCGTGTTGTGACATCACAGGACGACAAATGGCAGGGAGGAAGCAAAATGTAAAGAATGCAGGCGGAAGAGATGAAAACACTGTGGTGAGGTAGAGAGAGTTCTCTGATGGTTAGATTGTCAATTTTGAGTTGTAAGTCTGTTTTGTGGTTTTTTGTTGCTAAAACTGGATTATAAAAGAAGAATAACATGAACAGGTGGGTGGATTGCATAATTGTAGTATTTTTGGACAGGTTAGGCTAGAAAAACTTTCATCCCCTTCCTCCTTAGACAAAGGGGGCTCAGCAGACTGTCTGGGCTTCTGAAAAGCAAGCTTCTTAAAAACCTCCAGAAATTCCTCCTCCATTTACCAAAATTTTCCACTGAGGAGAGGACCAATCAGCACTTTCTGCACAAGGGGAAAAATGGACACAGTCTTTCCCTACAAAAAGAACAACGCTTATGTGGGTCTAGTGAGGTGGGAGACATGAAATGACCACAAGGCCATCCAAGTCTTCCACACCAGTGTTGCTCACATTTTTATTTTTATTTTGAGAAAAATATGACAACAGAGAGACAAAAGGCCACAAAAAACACAAAAACTTAAAAGAAGCAGAGCTGCAGACTGGTCATCCAAATTCAAGAATCACAACTGAAGAAAAAGTGACTGGTTAATGTGGGGGTATTTTCCCACAGACCTCACCATCTCTACCATGCTATCTTTGTTTCCCAAATCTTAAGCAGATACTCCAAATAAAAGGCAATGGTTTCTATCCCCTTAGGAACACATACGGCTTTGGCACTAAGCCCTGGAACTATACTTCTACATATGTTGAAGGTACATTTTAGTACACGGCATACTCAGTTCATGAATTCATAAAGTCTTACTTATCTTTAATACTGACGTCAGACTCGATAAAAAGTGTTTTGTCCTGCTTCTACAAAATTCTTACTTTTCACAAATACTTTCAGATACACTTGAACACTAAAACAAAACATTACAACTTTCTTAAACTTTAAATCATCAGAATAAACTTGAAATTGGGTAAATAAATAAAGAAGCATAACAGCATTTCCTTGAAAAGCACCCTTTATATGCACCACCCAGAATGTCTATACTGTATTTGAATAAACGTTTTAAAGAAAGTCATTCCAGCACCTGGCAACGAACTCAACAAAATATGACTAGGCCATGTTGGGTAGCAATCACACCGACATACCCTGTCACATGAACTGTACCTCTATGACAGTTGTAATTGTCTCAAATCAGTGTTGGGTCAATAGACACCTCCCACAATCATGGAACTGTGAGGGAGAATTGACAGCTTTCATGTAAAAGGGTAAGAGAGCTAGTTCATCATCAATATTTGGTAATGAGCTGGACTTTGCTTCGCTTGTTTCCATAGCACACAACACTACACATTCATACCTATATGGCTGCTGAATGCCAATTCTTACTTCTTGACAATTAAGAAGTAGTAAAACTAGCCTCAAGAGACCTGGGTGTCTTTAATTAACCATTTCTGATTTTTACTGCAAATGGTTTAAATCGAGTGATTTGGTCATATCATAAGTTGCTAAATATCCCACAACAAAGAATCAAAGAAAATCAATGAATAAAATTATTAAAAAGGCACTACATTATCTTAAGACTGAAAATAGGAATTTACCTTCATTTTCACCATCTGGCCAACAAATCCATCATAATGATGATAACCATTTGCAATACTTCTAGGACACCTAGAAATGATTAGGTTCATTAATTTCAAAATTAACATAAAGAGGATTCAAACAGCAGCAATAAAAGATGTTTTTCAATAACCAAAATGTATTATAGTGCCATATTTACATTTTATATACATACATCCTACATAAATCACTTCTAAAATATGCTTTGTGAAGTGGTTCAACCTCTCACAGAGTAATTATTTTTCTATCTTTTGATACTTCTACAATTGCAAAGTACTAAGTTGGCTACTACTTTCCATTAAGCTTTAGAAAGCTAGTCAATACCTTAAGGTCCAATCTACACACAAATGTCTAACAATAACAACTTTGTTACCAGAACAATACTGCTAAATGGCCTAAAAAATTTTATTTTTTTTTCAATTTGATGAAAACAGGTTTTGAACAATTTATTAAAAATTCAAGTACACTTCCTAAGCCTTCAGTATAACTGCATCTCTTAAATTATTAAACATTAGGTAGACTTTGAGTTCTTGGCTCCACAGAAAACGATAAATTACCAAAACCACAACAAGAAAGCCTATGTAATTTTAATACTGTACATAGATTCTGGTAATGGTACATACAGGAAAATAACAAAACAAATTGACATGTACAACAATAACTGAGTTTCTTTAAACAAAACAAAAAATGGGGGAGGAGTTACCGGGACCACTCTTTAAAATCAGTAATGCAAGTTGGAAATAACAGCTCGTGAAAAGTCGAAGGTAGTAGAGTGGCCTCCCATGTCCTTGGTGCGAACCTACGTGGAAGAAGTTGAAAACAAAGACTTGAGGTTACGTCTGCTCTATAAGCATGCACAATACCTTACAAGGTTAACTTACATGGTACGTAAAATAACAGTCATGCAAAAATATTACTGCTAAATACTGGAGTAACCTAAACAAAAGAGAAATGAAATGGACCATGCAACATATAAACATGCAATTGTGACTCTGTGACTCAATCCATGCAGTTTATGAAGTCCCACTGCATAAATCTGCATAAAATTTAACAGCTGGCACATAACCTAAATGTAGTAGAACAATTTGTGTATTGTGTTATGTGACAGCTGAGTGCCCAGCTAAATTCAAAACAACAAAAAATGTTTACAGGCATAAGCCTGGAAATTAAATGAAAACATTACTTCATGCACATTTAAGATTCTGCAACTCAACTGATGCCTGTAAATGAAAAAACTTTGGACACAATATGTGTTCCATGCTTAAGAGGAATTTGGTAAGTGAACTCCAAATAATGTGTGGCCTCCGAAATCATAACTCTAAGCATCCACATTACGTTAACTCCTACCACATCCTAGACATACAATTCCAACAGAAGACAAAGGTAAGAAAATAAATCTCTTTCTTGACTTTTGAACGAAAAGTTGAGGATGTTGTTAAACAAAATCATTACAGGGCATTGCTACGCTAGGTCATCTTACTAGAAAACCGATACAAAACTAAAGTAGCTAATGCCAAAGTTATCAAATAAGACCAAACCATAGTATATTAGCAGTTTTCCAACAACTTTGGTGTTATGACTAGCTATCTTTAACTAAATGCAATCAAAGTTTCAAATTTCCCTTCTTAATGGCTGAGGTTGGCGATGACAGCATTAGCAAACGCTGTAGTTGTGGCAAAGCCTCCCATGTCCTTCGTCCTTATCTAATTGTTACCACATAGCAGGCAGGAAGTAAGGGAGAAATATTAGAAGAATACATACACATAATGAAAGAGTATCGGCATTCAAAATCCTGATGTAAAATAGAACTGTCATATATAAAATAACACAAAACCTCCTCACTGGAACTTGACAAACAGCTTTCAGTATACATAAATATAAAATTAGAATCATCCGTCAAAATACATGCCGTCTGGGAAATATTGCTCTGTATGAACAGCCACTAAACACTGAGTTTTTAAAGCATATTCAAACATATCTATCAACCATTTGGTGCCCACATCTGCAGTCTCAAATGTTCCTTGACTTGAAGCCTTTTGTCCTCTAGACATAAAAAGATGCTTAAAGCACCCACCACCTGGCTCCACCAGTAGGATGCAACCACCCTATTCACTGTTTGTACAGTCTGGATATGAAACAGCAAGAATCAAGAGGCTTGGAGGAAGGAAATATGTACATGATGACAGGTTTACATAGATGAAGAAACTAGTTCGTGTTTTGAAAACTTTTTCATCACAACCCCATCAATCGCATTGTGCAACAATTGAAATTTAGATGAGGTCGAGAAGATCTGAGCCCCTTCCATGTTTGCAAATAACTGACGAATGCAGGAGATTACTGGAGAGCTGACTGAGTCAAGACCAAGGTTCAAATAATGCCAATGGTTATTCAAGTTTTAAAAACTCTAAGACTGAAACTGAGATATTTGTATTGATAAGTTCCCCTTAGCATATACAACACCTTACCATTCAGTTGACACATTAATGCTTGTAATCTCAATAGAGTCTCTTTTGATAATATTAACTGAAGACAAGGATGAATTAAAATGATGAAGTAGAAGGAGATTCCCCAGAATTTTCACCTCGGTTAAAGCTTGGCCCTCTGCTACTACTGCTCCAAGGAAGTAAAAGCCAATCTAAGCAAGTGTATTACCCTCAAGTAATTATATTTAAAACTGAAAATGGCTCTAACCATGCGAACTCTTAAATTTTACTTGTCCTGTGAGCACAAATAATAACTAGTCTCACAACAACATGGGACAGAGCACAGATTCCGGAAAAATAGTAGACTGATTTACCGCAATGTCTGGAGCGAAGGATGTCCTGAGAGATACACAACCTCTAATGTACCTCATGCTCTATCTATTTCAACTACGCAAATGCTAGAAGAAACACAATTTTCTGTGAGATGTTCATTAAGGAAGACTCCTGAACATGCTCATTCAGCACACTGAAAAGACTTCTGAGAACTATAAGACAACCCTACTTAGGAGCCCTTCTGGGTACCTTCTCAAAGTACTGAATCAGCATTCTCAGACCAGTAACATGCCCACATCTAGTCCCTGGCACTTGAACGCCTGAAAATGAGCAGATCAATGTCCCTTAATCTCAGAGACTAGCAACTTCTGATGGTGAAAGAATAACAGGATATTTGCTATTACTGGAATAGTGGTGTGTCAATCAGATCAAGCCCCCTTGCTTTGCCAATTACAAAATTGACTCCATTTGAATGTATTGAGGTCACTGCTCACGGTTCAACAGTATAAAGTAATGGCTGTGGCAGCCCTTTGAGAAAATTCTCAACCCTTGACTCCTCACCCAAAATCCTCAACTGTGAAGTGGAAGCATCTCAAGGTTGCTGGGGAACCTCCTGAGGCTGTCTACTAACACTGTCATAAGATCCAAAGACCTCTCCTGTTGCAGCCAATAATAGGAAGTAATCAATGTCACTCTTCATTCTTATGTGGTTGGAAACCTTGAGCTGCTTCAGTAACTGGCTAATGAAGTTGAAGGCATTAAAGCATGCATCCATCTAGCATTGCCCCAAACTTCCAGGCTTTTAGATCCAGTTGGGCTGAACAAAAGGTTGGCAGCTAGTGATCCAGGATAATGGCAAACAATCCAACAACAGCATGCCCTGCAGACAACATACAGCCTTGCCGATTTCCAGATCTAAAGACCCCTCTGATGGCAGAACCTGCTTTCCCAGGCTTAGACTGTCTACTATCACAATGAGCCTTCCTGGGATGAACCTTGGAACCAATCCTACATCAGTCACATCTTCCCACAAGGAGATATCTACTACCATACAACTCAGACTCGATCCTTGTACTGCCATCGTTGAGGAGAAAAATTCCTGTAAATAAGCATACACAAAAGGCTTAACAAGTATGCTTTTAACTCAAGGATGATGGTGTGCTGCTTCCTGTCTTGCACCATCCAAGTGCCTCATACCTGCTGATCCACAATGCACCACTAACCATAATTGGACCCATCCATAAACAAAAAATCCACAGAAAAAAAGGACCCAAGGGTCATCCCACTGAAAGGTGTCCAAGGTCTTGCTTCCACTGAAGATCCTCCCTTGATGCTACAACTTGGTGATTGTCTGGAAGTGACACTGCAGATCAAAGCTTTGATATTTAAAGTTGGAGAGTCCTCATCCTGAAGTGGCTGCTTGGAACATATTGCACTGATTCAACAAGAACGACTGGCCACAGCTTGGCTAAAGTACCTAAATGGCATAGAAACTCAGATCAAGGAGGGTAGCCTCCTGACCCTGGCCTTAGTTGGTCAAAACAAAGTTGTCATTATGTTGATTTCCATTCCTGGATAAGTGGGTCATACTGACAGTACCAAATCTGATCTCCCTGTTGATGTGATGACCAAAGTTTTCACACACAGCCTGCTGAGAAGATCCAATTCTGCTGCCACTACTGTCATTACCTGACAGTGATCCATGTATTCTGAAACCTTATGCCAGACCAACACAATACCTTCCTTGCACATAACAAACTGAAGGTATTTCCATAATGATGGGTGAATCAGGAGAGTCAAGCATCCTTGAGATTCAAGGATGCCAGAATGTCCCATTTTCTGACGGTCTGCAGTACTGGCTTAACTGTTTCTATCCTGAAAGAGGTCTACTGCTGACACTTGTTCAGCAGGCTAAAGTCGACTATCAGCTGCCAACTTCCTGTCATCTTTGGCACCAAGAATGTGGCTGTAAAACCCAGATATATTGTCCTTGACCTTCTTGAACTACTGACCTCCCTCACTGACCATGGCCTGGAACCTATCAGTGTTATCACTGTACATCATGACTACTGGTTGCATCTAAAAGGGGAGACTTGTCTCAAGAAAAGCAAGTCAGCACATGAATCTGGTGACTTTCGCTATTCATATTTCAGTTCCGATCTTCAAGAAACCCATGATTTTCTGAGACAAACCCCCCCTTGGTGAGGAATTACCTGTACAAATAATGTATGAATGTCATCTCTTCCATCCCTTCTAAAGGGACTTTGCTGCAAAATGCCCCCCTTTCCTAAGTCAAAAGGAAAACCAACACTTAACTGGAGTCATTCTGTTGGAAGTAGAAGGTTACATCCATCCAGATGTAAATGGGGTCCTCAGCTGCCTATAAGTTTAGTGAGGGGGCCACACCAGTTCTTCTAGGGATGAAGTGTCTAGAAGAAGAGCTGCTTAGTTTGAAAATGTCTGCCACTGTCATCAGCTTCTCTGAGACTTCCCTTAACAAACTTTCCAGAAACAGGAAAAGCTTCTCCAAGAGTTCCTTTAACAAACTTTCCAGAAACAGGAACAGGCCCCCCTAAGAGTTCCTTTAACAAACTTTCCAGAAACATATGTGCAGGATCAAGGCCTGACTAAGCAGCACCATCTTCCTGACTGTGGCAACCTTTCCTGGCAACTTAGTCCCCCTCAGTCATCTATGTTTACAAATGGCTCCTACAACCCCATTCTTGTCAACTGGTGATACTAAGGAATTCCCACAGAAAATGTTCGGTGATATCATCTTCCAAAATCATGAACCTAATAAAAAAAAAAAAAAAAAAATGAAAGCTAGCACCTGCTTTGTGATTCCCTCTTTGATTAAATATGGATGGTGAACCTTCATGACCCCTACTCTGGACATTGTGCAACCTCCTCCTCTCACATCATGACCACTTAGCAAGCAACCAATCATGACACATCTCACAGATGGGTGAAAGACAATAGCCTTGGCTGCAAGAACTACTACGCTACAATTAATGGTCCATCCCAAGAAACAAGGTGTAACAAACCAGACCTGGAACCTTGGAAATTTTCCTTTACCAGAATGACATGAATACAAAAAAATTGCACTTTACAGAAAAAAATCCTACAAATAAGAAAAACTACAAAATACAGATGTATATATTAAACTGACACCTACAAAAAATATTAATCTCAAATTATACAAGAAAAATTAACTCCTACCAGGGATGAACTAAATGATATATATTAGTGAGGAAAGACCTGATATACAAAACCCAAATACAAAATATATATACAACAATACCCAACACTGAAAGAAACAATGTGAAGCAGCAAAAAGCCTAGAATATTATTCTGTTTACCAAAATGGAGGTAGCACTATGAAACCAATGTCAAAGTGCTAACTAGGCTATAATTTATTATACACAAGTAGTTCAAAACAAAACAATCCACTCAGCCAATACACTAACCAAGAAATTACACAAAAAGACAGGAAAATAACTAAATTATGCAAAATGCTAGGGGTGAATTCTCCACAGAAACTAAGTAGTGTTACAAGTAGAACCAGTTACTGACTACATCTGTGGGAGCAAAGGTTGTTCTTTACAAGAAAGTCGAGAAAATTCTAGTAGTGCTGTTTACAGCTCCACAGACTAACAAACAGTGAAGAAAAGGACTGGTTCCTACTGACGGATCCAGACAGCTATGCAAGAATAGTTGCTCTTCTGTCTCGAGACAAAAGAACGAATCTGAGAATATGCAAGACCAAAAATGATGCACTATATGTTGATGGGGTTGTGTTGACCCAACCTGAAAACCTTCTCTGAACACAGAAGAAATATTTGATGATTCTATGATTTTGGTCAAAAGTTTGAACAATAATTTGAAATCATTCAAGTGACAGTAAAAGATAATGTTCAGCTCTATATCGCCTACTTTGCACTACATAAAAGAAATAAACCTTAATATCTTAGAATATGTCCATCACATTACTAAGGTATACTGCAGGCCAAGTTGAAATGTTTTCTGCCTTTTACTTATCTTTCAAAACCCTCTGCTCTTTTACCCTGCCTGTGTGGTATTCCACTTTTTCTACTACCATTTTTGCTCATATATCAGTTTATAATATGAGATGGTGGCCTGTTTAAACAATTCAATAATAACTGCCTGACAGAGGACATAAAACCATTTTACTTTTGAGCAAAACTCACAAACTCCTACAGAACCAAAAATTATGATGCCAGCAAAACAAACTTTAAAAGCTTTTACAGTTCATAAATACAAACCTCTATCTTTTACTCCTGCTCAACACTTGGTTACAATGGAAGAACAGAATCAAAGAGCAGGAAGAGCCCAGTATCTCCATGTGCACCTGCCTACTACCTTATCTTCAACTCTACCCTGTGCAGTATGCCCATATCATCCTTGCAGTTATGTGTAGCGTGAAATTTGGCAGAGCTACATTACATAGTCTTAAGTAAAAAAAAACTCAACTGGATCTTAAGATGTATAAAAGGGCAATACAGTCAACGCTTGATCCAAATGTGGAAGGGATTACAATATCCATAAACTGAGTACCCCTCCCCTTTTTTTCTGAAGCAATCTACTTTGAGTCATGGCTGACAATCCTTGGCAATGAGGGCAATGAAAGTGAATGACCCAGTATTCCCCAGACAACAAGCGTGTCCATAAGCTAATGTGATACCTTCACATCTGCCTATAAAATGACAAGGAAGCACAAAATATGATGCTCTCATGCCTACCAAGAAAATGCTACGGACAGCTCAAGCATACTCAGTGGTAATTACCACTGCTCACTTGCTTCTATCAAAGAGAAAGAAAAACTAGACACGATGAGCAAAACAAGAAGCAAATACGAAAAAGTCTCTGGGCACAAAATTTCATTTTTAATGTTGTTCAATGACCATGTTAAATGGCAATCCACAGAAAAACAAGCAACCATCTATTCTGTAACTGAATAAATTTTATTTGTTTTGATATTATGAAATTTAGGCTGTCAAGCCAAGCACTGTGGCTCCTTTGGCTATTCAGCAATCAAGACAGCAAAAAGAGGGAATAGGAGTCATTGCAAAGCAAGATAAAGAGCTGCAGAAAATAAAGATGAAGTATGCAGATCTAAATAGTTCCTCGTTGGGCGAGTCGATAGAGTTCTCGGCTAGCAATCTGCTAGGCTCAAGGAATTTATTTCTGGTGATAGAAATTCATTTCTCTGTATAATGTGGTTCGGATTCTACAATAAGCTTTAGGTCCCGTTGCTAGGTAACCAACTGGTTCTTGGCCACATAAAATAAGTCTAATCCTTCGGGCCAGCCCTAGGAGAGCTGTTAATCAGCTCAGTGGTCTGGTTGAACTAAGGTATACTTAACTTTAAAGGTGGAACTGGAAGAAAATCCCACACTTAAAATAAGAAGTAACGATTAAGAGAGGCAGGACAAGACTGAAAAAAGGAAGTAAAAATTAGTATCACGTAAAAGGCTACAAAGCAAGTGCAGCTAGGAGCCCAGGGGATATTACAAACACCCTTTAGTAATGCCTACAGTGCGCATGTGAGATGCACTGATGGCACTTGAGTAAATGACAGACTAAATCAAAAGCTAGTTAGAAAGCTTAGCCCACTAACAAGCAGCCATTATCTTCATAATAAATCCAAATGAGTGTTCATGAAAGACCATGTCCCTGGAGATGTCTAATTCTCAATGCTGTTCTTTGACATCTATGTATGGTCCTGACCTCACTTTGCACATCTCGTACAGTCTGAAACTTATGCTGCTCTGAAAAAACTTTAACCACAGCATACTGATGGGCACAAAGGGTCAGACAATCAATCACTTAATGACATCAGCTGATAAACTGTGGGCATAACAGCCACACATCATCTAGATAATACTGATGCCATGCAAATAAAATACACTGAAGACTACTGATTTCAGAGTAAATAACGATATTCAGGAAAAAGAGCGCTCATTGTAAACTGCCCTCAAAGAAAATCAGTAATATGGTAAGATTAGGTTATATGAAAAGTAATACTGTAAGGAGAATCCTTAGAGTGGGAGGGTTTTACATATCATACAATTAACCATGTTTCCGCCACTTGTCAGTACTAAGTTACTCTGTCTTATCCATGTGCTCTGATATATGTAAAACTAAGATGGCTCAATAACTGTACTGGCACTTTTTAATTTGCACCGAAACATATTTACCAAAACCCACAATGTACATTAAGAGTTAGGATAGTTCACTGACATTATGCAAAATGATACTGTGTATACATAATGCCTCACTAGTGTTAAGCAACAGCAAACTTTCAATCTGAGTGTGGGAATATCTACAGGAGTTCTTTGATGAATAAACTCTCAACTTAACCTGAAGTCTACATGTGGTTTTTGATGAATAAACTCAACTTAACCTGAAAACTGCTTGTCATACCGATCAACTGTACCAATAATTATATATTTGCAATGTACAAGTAGTTCTCTACATTCAAAATTTACTTACAAACTTTCTAAGATATAAACTTCCATGTCCATTTGATATATGGGACACTTTTATCTTTTGATACTGGGGACATATCTTGATTTCATGCAGTACTTCATTACCCCTTTCAAGGAATGTGTTTTGTTTACTATAAACTTTGAATACAAAGATCAAACTGTCTTGATGGAAAACTTTATTACCACAAAGTGCTATATACATTGGGCTAACTACAATGCTGGATGCCTAGGCTTACTTTGTTTGACTTACACATCAGTTCAACTAACAAATCAGCTCTCAGAACGGAACTGGTTTGCACATGAAGAACTACTTGTACTTGCAGTAATATTGAAAGTGACATGAAAAGCAAACATTCAGAAATATAACACACTGACAATTAGATCACGAAATGCATAGAAACTGTAATAAGCAGAACGAACTGTACCTGAAAAACACATCACACCTTTCATCTCATAATACTGCAGTCAACACATATAATCTACAATAAAATACAAAATGCAACCTCATAATATATACCATAAGACTCCTATATAAATTTATTGAGGACAAATGTGACAACTTGAACATTGTGCATGACACCAAAGGTATCAAACATACTCTTTCGTGATGGCAGAGTTTGGTAAAAGTTCTTAATATAAAAACCTTTTTAAAATCAGTTGCTAAAATAAAAATAAAAAAATAAACTTCCTGACTGAATCAAAAGCTATGTATGTACATCAGTCTCAAGTTAACAACTCCAAAGTTTTATTTTTTTAAGTCGTTTGAGATTCCTGGGATTGGGATTCATCTGTGGTAAAACCCACACAGGTCAAGCTTGTGCTTATGAGCCCAAGTTTTAATATCTACTTAGTACTCACTGTGAATTTGCATTACATGAAACAATGGTGGCTCTGATCTTCTTTCCAGAAGGTTAAAAAAATTCCAAACTGACAAATTGATGTTAGCCAAGAGCAGAAATTCACTGACTTTCTGTAAATAATTTTTCTAAATTAACATTTGATGTATAATTTATTTTTGCACCAGAATAAAGTATGGAGCATGTCCTTTCAACAACAAATATTATTGTTATTAATGGCCCCTGTAGCATATAAAAACAAAGGCCAATTTTTGGATTCCAGAACAGCCTTATATAAAAACAAAGGCCAATTTTTGGATTCCATATTTAGAACAGCCTTAGTGATAAGTTTCTTAACACTGTCCCTAAATCAATATATTCACTAAAAATTTTCTTTTCATAATGTATGGATGATGACATCTGACATCACCAGATTCTCAACATATAATATGCATGATGTCACTGGAGTCTCAAAGGGTTAAAAAAAAAACTGCCCATCTGGTTTGTTATAAAACATTCCCAGAAAAAAAAAGTTCCATAAATACAGTACTGGAGAGATGGCAGCACCTACACTGAGCCTGCAAATACAGATACAACAGTATCAGCATTCGACCCATTTCATTATTCATGCTGTCTCAACCCCTGACAGCACGAAATTGATGCTAGGAGGAATGAAAACTTACAATGGAGTAAAAAATACATTTGCTTATAAAAAATTAATTATCTATACTGTCCAATTTTCAATTTTGTTTGCCAGAATCAAGTTGTCAAAACCCCAAACTTTTAATTGAAAACTGCATGACCTACTTGGCATGGAGCTGATATAGGCATACTGTCCAATTGCTTCGCAGGTCAGGAAACTGTCTGTGTGCCAGAACACTGAAGATTAACAATAACACTAAGTGTTCATGCCATCTACAATGCCTTAATATGAGGATACCTGGATAACTGCCTGGAAGCTGCCTCCCTCCCCTATAACAAGAGCAACTTGACCTCCTAAAACCAAAACTTAAAAGTTTTTATCTAACCAGCCATCAGTTAACTCTACAATTTGGCAGTTCTATAAACCTGCCATGAAAACCACATCAAGATCTCTGATATGTTTAAAAACGAGAGATAGATAGGGCTCAGATCTCATGGCTCCTACCCTTGACATGGGCAGCTCTGCATGCAGTCACTCTAGATTGTCTGGACCAATACAAATTTGTATTTCTAGTTGCATGTTTCACAATTCACTCTAAATACAGGACAATCCTTTATGACTATACCTTTCCTAGAGTTTGTAGTTCTGCAAAGATAAAGGTGTGAGACCCTAATATGACAAAGGAAAAAGTTTCACTGTCATGAACATGGTCCAAAATCGATAGGATTATGAAGGTCGACGTAGTGCATTCTTGGTTTCCCATCCAAAAGTGACAGAATGGCGAAGGTCGTGGTAAAACCAATCTTGGTTCCCCCAAAGTTTGAAAATGTGAGTCATCAGCAAACGAGAGATTTACAGGACTACAGCCACAAATATGACTGACCTTGCTTGAATATCAAGCAAAAATAGAGGCTTCTTAAAATTAATGCCAGATCCAATCTAGGGAGCTTAATGATCTGTTTAGAATACTTACTCTGAAAATCCTATGCTTACTAGGTGTTGCTGGATAATATCTAAGCATGAAGATCAAGAGTCCTAATTCACATGGAACAGCAGAAGTGTGGTTAGAGCAGGAGATTCTTTGGAAGGATTAAGTTCAAATGCCATTCACAACAACCCATGAAGACAGAGTAATGGATCTAAAGATAATCGGGACATGAGGGGCCAGCAAGGGAGCCACAAGGCAACCCCAGCTGGTGGGAGCACAAGAAGGAAAAGCAGTCAGGGATGCAGACAAAGAAATGTGTGCCAAGCCAGAAGTAGGTGAGATAACCAAGGTAGATGAACACACTGATGGACAATCATGCCTGGGGGAAGAGTAGAGACTCATCAAGAACCCTGATAAAGTCAAATGGCAATGAGAGTAGTTTAAGGAGATAAGGAAACCTACTGATGAGGTTTGAGAATACCCTTCAATTATGCAGCCTCATAATAGCTACAAGTAGGTCCATAAAACAGCTGATTCTCTTGCTAACTAGAAATAACCTATGAAGACCAAGATGGAACTACATATATTTGAAGCCTGGAGGAGCTAATGAGGGAGGGTGTGAGGAAACCCCAACTGGTGGGAACACAAAAGAACAAAATAGTCAAGGTGGCTGAGAAAAGGTACAGAGACAAGTAACTGGGGTAGCCAAGGTAGATGAACAGATTAAAGTGTTTGCAGCTCCTGATATCAGGACAGTCATGGTACCCATGCATAATAGGAAGATACACAGGAGCCAGAGGACTTGCAAAAGGAGGAAGTTGAACAAAAGGCACAAAGGTAGATACAACAGAAGCAGCAGATGAAGAAACCAACATATCTCTACCACAGGTGGCTGCGAAATCCTCTGGAGAGGATGAAACATCCATGGGGGCGAAAGCTCCTCTGGTGTAAAAAAAAATACCAGGAGGCGTGAAAGAAGTCAAAGACCCCAAGATGAAACAAGTCTGAAAACTAGCCAACAACTGAAGTGGAAAATGCCACTTGTCAGCACACCTCTGCCTGTACCAAGACCACTTATTCAAGGGATAATCCCTACACGTATCACATGTCCAGTCAAGAGTAACATTGGCCCTTGCACTACGGACACTGTTTATGAAGGTCCATGACTGAGAACAACATTAACATATTAAGACTTTCCTTACACACCCATATAAGTGCTATGAGACATTATGACCAAAATAATACACAAATTAACACACTTACCACAAATGGACTTTACACTCAGCAAAAAGAATCACGTAAGAAGCTGAGACAAAACTGAGAACCAAACGTGACTCTAACTGTGGCAGGTGAAATACTTTATGCAAAAATCACTGACTTACAGAACACAATATGAGCATGACAAGAGTTAAAAGTTATTCTAAACAGCCTGTATACAGGGAAAAATTGGAAAACTGTCTGTGCATTACTGCAAAGGCACTGCAAATGGAATTAGGCTGCTCACAGTAACACAAGAAAGGTAAAGAGACGTACACCACTCACTAGGCAGTATATTAAGCGCTAGCGAATGACAAAACAAATTATCTACAATAAATGGTAAGCCATGTTTGGCACAATACGAAAACAGAGAAAACCACTTGGTGGTCCTGGGCAGAACAGCAGCACATTCACACAGTAGCAAAATGCATGGAAGAATTAGAGATATCTGCCTCATGGCCAATGGAGTTGGCTGGCAGTGCACTGAGATCTTTCTACTTTTCAAGTTGGTGCACCTGGGTGCATTTTTACAAATTTAGGCTATCTATAATAAATTGGTTTGTTATAACAGACATAAAATAGGCAATGGGACCCAAAGCTGCTTCAATATGATCTCTGGCATGGAATTTAAGAACAGGATTAACAATATCAGAGGTGCTCATGTGAGCTTGGTTTCCTAAGCTCATTCGAAACCACCTCTAATTTTCACATTTCAAAATCATAAAAAATATTAATAGTCCTCGTTAACCCAATACCAACAGTAGCTGGTAAAAAAATTTTCCATAAACACTATCCATGTCCTTGTGTTCTAAAATTTACTTACATTTTTATCTAGTTGGCAATTTGTTCATTTATTTTTTCTTGTCAAATAACTGATCTCTTCTTTCTGTATTTCTTATTACTTTCTGTTACTTCCTTCAAATGAACACCATAATCATTGGAAGCTTGACTTTCAAGCCAATGCCCTTATGGGCAGCTTCTTCCATATGAACAGTTCATCTTTTGAATAATAATAATAATCCTAAGAAAAACAAAACTCTCCCAGGAAACACAAAACCTTCCAGATTCAGTATGTAAGGTAATACAACCAAAATCCAATAATAGAACTTCCTGACACACACACATAGGATTAATATCTAAATCAATCCAGATTGGTCAAGTAGTCAGATTAAGCAATCCAGATTGGTCAAGTAGTCTGATTAAGCAAACTCCTGATATACTGTACAGTGAAGCACTTATTTCCTTCAAATTTTTATTCAGTTTCATTTCCTCAGACAATGAGGACACTGATCCCAATCAAGCTTAGAAAGGGGTCTCTTTTATCCTCAATCTTACTGAATGTCATTATTATTACCTATACATTGGTTAATAAGATCACCAATTCACATTTATATGTACTTTCAAAGGGCTCACTTAAAAAGCTGAGACATTTGATCAGAGAAACATAATTTGGAAAAAGTATGTCCCAAGTAGTAAAAATTATTTATGTTTGTGATTTAATGAAAAGAATTCTATGGTGAAACCAAAGAAAATTGCTTTAGCATGGATTAACGCAGCACTGTAACATACACAATATAAACCTTCAATTTTCTCATTTGTAAAATTGATTTATTGAACTAAAATAAAACCTAATAACTACAGTACTGTATGAGTCTTTCAAATAACTGTGCTTAAGTTACCCATAGACAACCGTGCACAGACTTTGTTTTATTCTTACTATACTGGTGATCTACATTACTACAGTGCCACTTATAAATACCACATTACCTTTAGTAAAATGTTATGCATACATGCAAACTGAACACAAGTTTGCTTCTTACCTTGCCAACTCTAATGACTCTGTCAACAGCATTCTTAATCATGTCACCGTAATACTGAAGATTGACATGTCTTAACATGTTAGCAGAAGCTAGGAGCATAGCGGTGGGATTGGCCACGTTCTTACCAACAGCTTCACTGAAAGTGTGACGCGCACCCTAAAGGTATAGCAAATGACAGAAATTTTAAATTACAGACTGAGTAACCAACAAGATAATATATCATCCATTAAACTCTGACTATAATATTTTAGTTCCCTACTAAATTTTCTGAAGAACTGGTGACCAACACTAATAGAACTCTGGAGCAAAATCAGCTGAGATATACCTCAGGATATATTTATACAATGACAGAATCTTGCAAAAGATACTAGGATGGAAGCAGTTTAAAAGAATATGACTTACCGGTTCAAAAACAACAGCACTACTGGAGTAAGATGCACCAGCTACAACACCAGCACCTCCGACTAGACCTGCTGCTAAGTTATCAACAATGTTCCCGTACAAGTTAGGCAACACCAAGACATCAAACTGATGTGGATTAGATACCATCTGCATGGTGCAGTTATCAATGATCATATTGGTGAACTGAATATTCGGGTACATGGCAGCCACCTAAAATGCAAAATAAACCTTTACAACTCAACTCTTAATCTGGCTCATCTAACAGCATACTGTTACTTTAAATATAATTTATCTCAGCACAAACAAACTACTTTTACCTAGCCTTTTGTGTATCCAGTCTTTACAACTCAACTCTTCTCTTAATACTGTATTGCTCATCCAACAGTATATTATTCATATTTCAAGCATAATTTACCTCACCACATGCAAACTACTTTTACTGAACCTTTTGTATATTCATGTGACTCTACAGATACAGCCTCCCAAACTTGAAAAAAGAAGAAAATTAGCTGCTACCATTTGGAGGTACTCATGTCAGTCTCCTTCAGGTCTGAGGTAAAATCTAGGCTTACTTATTGTGTGTGCAAAAGGTCAAAGCTTGATTAGTCCTAAGCTCATGGACTGTGTTTGGATTGCGTTTCACAATCATTTTCCATTTTTATTTCACTCACTCTTCATCCAGGAAGTTAATCTTGGTTTTTTACAAGTTTTTCACTGCCAGATCATCAGTAGTCGAGGAATTCCCTCCGAGTGCCATTGGGTTATTTTCTTCTGGTGCTGACACACCCATTCTTAACAATCTGGCAAGCATTTCTTTCCGTTTTCTTCAGGTGATTACTGCTAAGTTCTTCTGTTCGTTTAGAATCAAATTTAGCACAGTAGAGTATTACAGTAAGTAGTATTCTGTTTTTGGAAACAACCTTTTGTGGGTGTGATGACTTCTACTGTAGTCTTTCACACACTGCTCTATTTATTAATAATATATAGAGAATTTTTGTAAATCATGTTGAGCGCTGTTTTCGTACAGTATTATTTCAAGTGCTTGTCTACTTATTTTCTTTCAGCTTTTTGTAAGTATGCAGTGTGTTCATGTTCACTAGTTTTTTTGCCTTCATCTCATTCCCTTTCCTCCATATTTCTTTGTCTTCCATGTTCTTTTCCTCCTTTCAATTTTCATCTACCATTCATCTTTCCTTCCTGTCCTAGTTTTCCATGTATTTCCTTTGCTATGTTCAATTGCCATTTTCCCCTTTCCACTTTTTTTCTTCTTCCTTTTTGTCTCATTCAACAAAGACACAAATTCCAATTCATTTCTTTCAAATATTCCAATTAGCCTAGGGAAAGACTGCTTCCTTTTATACAATTAATTGTACTGATCAGTATAAAACACCTTTTGTCATCCAATGGCAATGGCAGAGATTCTTTGGCCCTAGACGATTGACTCAGTGAAACTACGTTATATTAGTCAATCATTAAAAAAATTAAAAACCTGTAATCTGATATTAAAACTAAGATGAACATGAACAACTTACTAAAACAGAGGTGATTATCCTACCAAGAGAGGAATGACTCTGAAATCTCAGTGAACCTGCTTACTCTTACTGTGTTAATCAGGACAAATTTATCACAATCACCACATAACGATAAAATGATAGCTGCTGATCCTAATCCTGAAGCAAAAAAAAATGCCTCAGAAGTTGCTACAATTAGCCAATCACTTAGATACCATAACAGTTGGATCCAAGCAACTGGGTCCAGGCCAACACCAAGGTGAAAACTTGTGTGAAAACTAGTCAAGCAGTCAACACACAAAAGGATGGAGCCTTGAACTGGAAGACTGTCCCATGACACAAAGCATGTCCCCAAGGTAACAGAAACGCTCTGCCTCTTCTGAGACCTGCCAGTCTATTACAACAGGGTTCTCAACTCCCCTCTCTTCTCCATTTGCTCTTGTAATGCAGTACTTGCATCAAAAATTTCCTACTCGATGTATATTTTGTAATCCGGAACACCTCTTGTAAGACCATCTATCATATTCAGTACACTGGAAAGCAGCCACCACAAGAGTGCTTTCCTGATTGTACTTAACTCTTCTTCTTTCTAATTACCATTGGCTTTATTTGACTTTAGGTGATTTTCAATCTTGTCCTCTTTAATCCCTTTTTAAACATTTCCATTATCTCTTCCTGACATTCTGCTGTTGGCACTTGATTATGTGAATATAAGCAGTTCCAGCTTACCAGCATCATTGGTTAACAGTATTCTGATGCTACAGCACTTGGCTAGCGACACTGTTAACCAGATTTTCAGCACCAGTAAGCAATTTTTGGCGCCGGTAAGTGGTTTATCGGTATCGGTATGTGGTTCTTCAGCGCCGATAACCAGTTATTGACACCATTAAGTGGTTTATTAGTGCTACTATTACCGATTTTCGGTTACTGGCACTCAGCCAGGAACCAAACCCCAACCGTTAACCAGGGACTGCCTGTACCACCACTAATCAGCTCAGTGGTCTGGTAAAACTAAGGTATATTTAACTTTTTTTTCCATTGACCCCATTTTCTGCATTAATCTGGAGCATCTCCCACCACTCTGAAAAACTGCAGTGGACTCAGCACTCATCCCTGATGGACACCAACATTCATCTGAAATTCCTCTGTCTTCACTCTAGACCTATTGTTATGGTAAAGTAACATCACCAGCTTAACCCTTAAGGGACAGGCTAAATATTTATACATCAGCACAACCCATGGACCAGGCAAATTTTAAGGTTGGCCAGTTTAAGAAAAAACATACCAATGGAAAGAGGAAGATATGCAAATGCACTTGGTGTAAGAAAAAAAATTCTGAAAATTTTTCCCTACCTTCCACGAGAAGCTGAAAGTGACTATTTAAACCCTGTGGGGACTCTTTTACAAGATACTTGTAAAAATATGCTAATTTTACCAAGTTATACATGTTTTTTCTAATAATTTATTTTATTTTATTTTGTAAAATTATAATTACAGCTCACACAATATCATAACAGATAAGAACTAAAGTCAATAACAAATTCTGAGTATATTTGTTGTAAAATATTTATGAGATTTATTGAGATGGGGAGATGCAGTAACTTCTTCTGAGGCATACATGATTTTTCTAATATTTCTTTGCACTTTTCTTTGCAAAATTACAATTATAGCTGACACACTATTATAAAAGATAAAGAGCTAAAACCAACAGCAATACCTGGATATATTTATGAGCAAATTAATAAAAATGTCATGGGATAAGAAGATGTATATCTTAGTTTAACCAGACCACTGAGCTGGTTAACAGCTCTCCTAGGGCTGGCCCAAAGGATTAGATTTATTTTATGTGGCTAAGAACCAACTGGTTACCTAGCAACAGGACCTACAGCTTATTGTGGAACCCGAACCACATTATGACGAGAAATGAATTTCTATCACCAGAAATAAATTCCTCTAATTCTTCACTGGCCACTCGGAGAGTCGAACGCTAGGCCAACAGCGTGCTAGCCGAAAGCTCTACCCACCCCTCCGATGAAGAACTTACGTCATGGGATAGAGAGGGATAACACATTCCCCCATCAAGTTTCAAGGAACACCGAACCCCCTCTGTCTTGTGCTGAGCTGCTACAGTTGCCATAAGTCATTTACTGTATGGACCACTGATGTGATATAAGCATCTTTCCCGCTAAATTCATCCAAATCGCATGGAGCGTAATATTAATACTCATATGAGTTAGCCCATTCATCACTCAAAACCTGTTATAGATACTCATACGATGATGCCTGTCCATTAAGGATTAATGAGACTTTTTGATACCCTTAAGTCTTTATAATACCCATTCAATTATTAGTCTTGGTACTACGTAGAATGCCTTTTCAAGATAGTATACTAATACAGTATGTGGTATAATTTCTTCTCCTTTGCATGGTACTTTTCCTCTGGTTATCTTATTATAAAGACTGGTTATATTGTTAATTCTCTCTAGAATGAACCCAAAACTAATAATCATCAATTTTAACAATAAAATATTTCCCATCATTTCCTCTAGCACCTTTTCTAATATGCAGCTGAATAAAAAATTACAATACTTAAATACACAACATAGCTATGAACGAAAGAGTGGCAAACGAAACAAAAATAATAGCATAAACCAAATAACATTAGTTACCTTGCAGAGAACAAAATTTGATCAGTCAAACTTAATAGCCAAAACTGTGAAAATACTTAAGAAGGAAAAGCCTGGTAACAAAGCACCTTTGCCAATGAAAAAACTCATTAACAAACTATATTGAAATAGGTGATTAACAAACTATATTTAAATAGGTGATTAACAAACTATATTTAAATAGGTGAAACTATGTGATACATTACAAATTAATCACTTCAAATTAATTTTGCTTTTCCCATACACACATGGAAATGAATGAAAGAGCATGATATAAGAGAAAGAGAATAAACATAACATGAAATACCAGTAACAGAACCAATAAAGCTATGGGCATCTGGGAGGTTAACGAACCTTGCTGACAAGGAGACAAACAAGAGAGAGTTACCTAACTGGGACTAAGTCTGAAGATACACACACACACACCAACCAGATGTCAATTTTCTTTAAACTCAAGAATAGCATCTAGGATGACAAAAAAAATTGGGCACATTGTTGAATGATGAGTTGGTGAATAACAATTTGAGGGTAGAAATCAAGGTGGAGATCCGATGTGAATCAATTTCAAACTACACAAACTTACCTCTTCACACTGTTTGAGAAAAAGTCCATCTCCAAGCTTCATAATATTTGCTTTGTGGACCGCAGTTACTTTTTTTCGGTTATTCCTGGTAGCATAATCAAATGCAAATTTGGCAATTCGTCGACACTTCTCACGAGTCATGATCTTCAAACATTCAACAACACCCGTCACACTCTCGTGTTCCAGAGCGGAATACTCTCCTTCAGTCTGCTCACGGATAACAATCATGTCAACGTTCTTGTGACGGACGTTCAGACCAGCAAGTGACTGCACATGGACAACATTTGCATACAGATCAAGTTCATCTCTGAAAAACAATGATTATCATTGTAATAATTATCATTACTTTTGTGTTAATGATACTGTTGTGAACGTTCTGCACAATTAAATACAGGTGCCTCTCCAAATTTTAAGTATTATAAGGGAGTCAGCACACAAATTTGAAAAACTTGCAAAAAATTCTAGGTTCTCAAGAATGGGCAGTTAACTGGCTCTGCAGACTAGGCTCAACTAGACTAGACTAAATTACAATAACTGGTGGTTTCAGTGACAGGATACACTCTTACATGCAAGTTTACATAAATACGATTTAGTTTTGTGTCATAGGTACTGTCTTCCCAAATAAACATCCACCTTGTCCTCTTTTTTTATTGTTTATACAGTACTGTATTATGAGCAGACATACAAAATTTGAAACAAAATTAAAATTTTCAAGATTACATTAATCGTTTGGGTACTTACCTTCTGTCAAAGTTAGCTCACCAAATACTTAACTTTATCATAGGAATTTTCATTATTTGGGATGAATCTTACCTACCGTTAAAGTCTGCTGACTACCACACAGAATAAGTATGGTGGGTTAGTGCACCCAGAGAAAACATGAGCTTAGCCAAGCGAAGCTGATGTTTTCTTTGGGTGTAGAGAAAGCAGGAAAGCTCATAAACTTGCTTACCTGTCATGTGATCATTCCTACTAAGTACTGCCACCAGCCAGCAGGGTGTAAGGTCCTCATAACGAGACTTGTCAGAGGATCCTTACAAGGAAAAAGGACTCTATCTTAGCAAGTACTAGTGACCCCTGTGCCAGAGTCAAAAGTTCACACCTGACAGTCCAAAACAAAAGACAACTACCTTCAGACATGAAAGAATGCTCCTGTACACCCATGTGCCTTTATGATCCCTTGACTCAGCAAAGGGATTTCTAGCAACCAATGATCAGGAAGAAAGGAAGGTCACTCTCATATCTAGTTCAAGAGAAAACCGCCCCAATTGCAACAAAAGGCCTAAGGGCTTTACAATTCTCATACAAAATTTCAACGTGCCACAAATAATGTAAGGCAAACATAGAGTTACACATCCATTGAGTTGCACTGACAGCCTTCTCTAGAGAAACATTTGAAAGGAAATGAAGACATGCTTACAGCACAGACATCAAGAGGCTTCACTTTCAAAAACAGTAAAGATCAGGATCCAACTCCGTGTACGCTGACTTCATTAAGTGAAGTAGAAAAAAGGACATAGCATTCATACACAGGAGTGTTTGGGCTCCTAACACCACAGAATAAATTCTTAACCCCTCCTCTTAAAAGTTTAACTCTGTCCAGATATAGCCTCTTCTTCATTGCCTCCTAGAGCAGTTAAATTTGGTTTTGTCAGAAATCTGGGAAGGGCTTTAACTTTGATGCCATTTTTTGCTTTAAACAATGGAGGAAAAGAGAGATATGCATCCCTTTAAACAAAGACGACAGTACAAGCAAGGGCTTGAAGCTCACTAATATGGTTTGCTGTAGCAAAGCTAAAACAAAAATTGTCTTCAAAGTCAAGTTCTTAAAAGATGCCTTATCCAAAGGCATGTAACATTAAGGGCTAAGTCTAAATTCCATCCTAATGCATAATCGGCAGATTTTGGGATTTCCAGCTCAAAAGATTGAAAAATTTCCTCCCAATATAAATTGTGAGCGATATTCAAGTTAGCATGACAAAGAACTGAAGACACATATACCAATATCCTTTGATTATCAGGACAGAAACTGCTTCACATACCTGAGATACTGGAAGCACCAAGATATATAAGCTGGCCACTGATGCTGATACAGTCCAGCAGTGGAGAGTTTCTAAACTTATGGAATGATTCCCTATCTACTATCTGAAAAGCCTCTAGCTCATTAGAGAGGCAGCTTTCAGTCCCCAAGTGGTCAGAAGAAGCATGTGGAGGTTTTGATGGAATCATCTCAAATGAGACTGTCTGAGACATCTCTCCTGAATGGCAGAAAATGAAGAACATCTACAACCAGGAGAGGTAGCTTTGGGTCCATTCCCTTTGGGGTCAAACATGCTATAAAAATCACCCTTGTGTTCTGCAAAGCTCACAACTTGTTGAGTACTTTCCTCAAAACAGCAAACAGAGGAAAAGTGTGAGGGTCTAGATTTGACCACTCTTTAAGAAAAGCATCAACTGCCCATTATGGAGGATCCTGGCAAAGAGAGCAGTAAACTAGGAGTTTTACATTTTGGAGAGTTGCAGACAGATATTTGGGGCTCCCCAAAAGTTCCACAACTCCTAGCAGACCTGTGGGATGAAGACCACCATTCTAACAGAAGAATCTGCCCTTTCCTGCTGAGTTGGTCTATGATTACACTTCCTTCCTGGGGCAAACTGATGGTTAAAGATTGATGTTCTTGGACTCTGCCCATAGGAGAAGCTTCTCTGCTAGCATGAACAGATCTCTAGGTTTTGTGCCCCCTTGCCGTCTTATGTAAGAAATAGAGGTTGAATTGTTGGAGTAGACTGTGATTGCCCTCTCTCTGATTAGGTGCTTTGCTTGTACAAGACCCTTCCAAACTGCCCAAAGCTAATTACTAACCTCTGCATACCAACTACCTGATAGTTAAGTGTTTCCCAGATTGGCTCCCAACCCTCCTCTGACACATATGCAGATAATATGAGGTATAGAGGCAGACCCATAAGCAGCCTTGACTTATCTCTCCACCAAATAAAAGAGCCAAAAAAATCTAAAGGAACTCTTACTGGAGATGAGTCCACAAGACGAGACCTGTCCCAAGAGTTCTTGAGACAGAACTGAATAGCTCTCACTCTTACATGTTCCATGTGTCCCAATAGACAGCCACTCCTTAGCTGGAGGCTTTTCTAAGAGCTGAAATCCTCTCAAGAGTGAGAGATAATTGTCTCTGTCAGAAAAGCCAGAAAAGAGAGTCAATCTTCATCTCCAGTAAACAATGGCTGGGTCGGAATAAGCATAGACTAGCTGACACTGATCACCCTGCCTGAAACAAATTTACAAGCACTAACCAGTCATCCTAACATACAAGAACTCTGATACCTAGCAGAAGACTCCATCACTAATGGAACCAACACACAAGTGAATAACTGTGGTGCCGTGCTCAAACCAAAATACAAAGCTCTAAATTGGAAGACCTTCCCTTTGCAGACAAAGCACAGATAATTTCTCGACAGAGAATGGATTGGGACATGGAAGCATGTGCCCTGCATGTTAATATGAATCACCCAGTCAACCTTCCAAATTGCTGTCAGGATTGAACTGAATGACTGGCCTCCACCCCCAACAACCCCAGGCCTTGGGAACAAGAAAAAGTCAATGGTAAAACCTCAGTGACTAGTCTAAAATTGACTCAATGGTCTCCTTACATAACAACTGTCTGATATCCTCCTCCAAAACTCAGAACATCTCTGTGTGAAAAGGCGGGCAGGAAAGGATATCAGGAATGTCAACAGGGCCACAAAAGGTACAAATTATCCTTCCCTAAGAACCATCATTGCCCGAGGTTCTTCTTGAAGAACTGCCATATACTCCAGAAACTCTGTCTTCCCCAAGCTTCAGAAGTAAGTCTATCAACGTAAGGTTAATACTCCACTGTCTCATCAAGAATGCTGATACTTGAATACCAACATTTATATAATCATTACTACAGTATTATTACTATTTTTTTTTTTTGCCTGGCACAATAAACAAGCTGTTATGCTAAGAATGATAAACCAACTTCATAAGTACTTCTGCCTCACTATCAAGCCAAACTACCTTACCAATTAGAGAGCTCTCTGCTTCCATGGGACAAGTAACTTGAAAAAACTTACATCTTAAACTGGGAAGGTTGAAAATCTGATATTGTATCAGTGTCATAACATGTAGATCTATGCAGCTTCATAAAACTGGAAACCAAAGCAGTAGCGTTCCAAGAATCAGCTTTGAGGGATACAATACCGAGATCACCTCAAAACATACCTTAACAGAATCAGATAGCTTTAATTTCCGACTAGTTTTAACAGGAGCCGAGGTAGAAGCACACAAAAGACCACTGATCAATGGATTAATCTTTGGTAAAGGGATAGGGAAAAGCAACAACATGAACACCAACCACATATTGGTATAAAAAAAATAATAAATTCAAAATAATTACCTTTTTCCTAGATGTACAAACCTTACATTTTGAAAGCTCAACTTATAAAGTGTAGTTTTAGAAATAAATAAGCATTAAATGATAAATGTAACATTTGCATTACCAGTGAAGCTGAAAGAGACAACGAGTTATTGCTGAGTGAACTTTTACTTTAGTGTTTCATTATATGTTTCACTGGGAAAAGTAAAGACTGAAGGTTAAGTTTAATAATAACTTAGTTTGGAGTTGCATGTATGAGAATGTTTGTGATGTAAGTGTGTATACATATATTTTCAAATTAAAAGGGAAAGTGTGATGTGCGTTTATCTATTCTTGCCCCACGTAACCCAAGGAATAAGCACACACATCAAAAAGTCATTAAAAACATATTGTTGCTCAATAGCAGAATGAAACGACTCATCAGTCTTGGAATCTTGCAGGATTAACGATGCCGCTTCCCTTTCCAAAATATTGATTTGCAGATGAGGATCATCCTTGACTCACACACCTGAGACAAATGAACCTCTCAGGTTTTTACTTAAATCCCCCTCCAATGCAGCTTTGAGCAGAAGTACCAAAGGGAAATTGCCAGTAAGTAAGTGGAATTTTGTATCTCCTTGCTCAAGAACCAATCTGGGAGGGATGATCCTTTGGAGATGATAAGTGCTGCCAGAGAGACTTGCCTCAAAGACAACAGGAGGTCAAAGACCTGAAAACAACAAGCTGGTTGACAAGAAAGACCACCTAGGTGCTTTGTCTGCTGCTGGGGGGTGAGAGCCAACTTCTCCCAGTTTATCATGATCCCCGAGTTGCAACAAAAAGTGGCCAGGAAGTCTGTTTTCTGAAGAAACTGCACCTCTCTGGACACCAGAAATACCTGTCAACTGGGTAAAGACAACTTCGAGTCTGTGGGAAACCCCTAGCAGGCCTGGATGCAACATGATCGCATACAAATAGATCCTACCAGCATCCACCTTAGCACTCACAAGTACTGTAAAAAGAGGCCTGTTGCACATGAAACCTGTCTGAAGATCACAAGCACAATGAACAATAGGATAGCACTGACTCTACTATGCATTCCCTGAGAATTCCTTTTATCAGTGAAACCATGGGATAGTTCAGGATACTCATACCATAGTAAGGACATGCCATACACTAGGCAAGCAGGTTACTGCACACACACCCTACAGGTATATACACAGTTCAGAGACCATATACACATACACACAATCACAACGCTATTTCTTGTATATACAAATCATTCAAAAGCACAATTTCAACTTAGCAGTCAGTAGGAGCACAGCAAGATGTCCTCATTGGACAGCAGCCAAAAAAAAAGAGTGCTTGGTGACAGCATGTGAGTTAAGTGGTAATCCCCCACTCACATCCCATAACTGCCCGGTAACTATCTTTCACCTTGTGTTTAAGGATACTGCATAAGAAGCTCTGGTTTGTACTTCTGTAGGAAATACATCAATACTACTGTGGTATAATTTTAAAACCATGAAATGTAACCACAAAATGAGGGACACAAATTTATATCTGCAAAATGGAAGACATTACCTGAGTTTCATATTCAAGGTCTTGAGTTCTCCATCTGAGCTGTGGTCAGGAGTAGCTAAAATACCCTTCAAACATATACCATTCCTCCTGATGCTCTCAACAACTTCGTCTAAACTCTCAGATCTCTTAGAATAGAGCTCTGTTAGATAATGTTCTTCAAAGTCCACTGGTACTCCAGCATTTTGGAAAACATCAATGACAACCTGACACAGCTCTGGACCCACTCCATCGCCTGGGATCAAAGTTGCAGTGGTGCGGCCCTCTGGTTTACTCACAGGGACCTGCTGCAATGGTTAAAAAGCATTATGACACATACAAATACAATAAAATCAATGGTTTCCAGGAAATAACATTTCACTAAGTTATCACCAACACCTAACAAAAATGATGCACAAGATATATTCCATTTACTCAGAATATCTAAAAAATCAAAGAATTACAATTTTGCGCCTTTGTGTGTCTTATAAATGTTCTGACGTACAAAGTTATAATCAAAAGGGTCTCCCATGATGCAAAAGCATAAGATGTTACATGTCAAAACTTCACTACAATCTGCAAAATATCGCAAACTTCTAATGCCATACACATCATGATCAAATCAAGATCTTGCATTCTCATAGCAGCAGGGACAAGGGAAAAAATGTCTGAAATAGCAAAGTGGTGAAAGACAATAATAAAATAGTTCAGTAAGATCATAAAATAGGAAGATGAATATTACACTTTTACTCTAACAAGGCTTCTCCAGAGAGGGCATGTTTTCCATAAAAGGTAAAAATTCAAGCAAGATCATGTTGAATTGGTTGGACAAGCGGAAAAAAGACCAAAGTTAAAGGTATAAAGCAAAGTAGCCGAAGGCCACTGAGCTGCTGCAAAAACCTTTGGTACCACCGATATGGATAAAAAAAAATTTATGATGTAAAAGGGGAAGAGCATAACATTTTTAGAAAGCAATGTGGAAAGACTAGAAAATATAACAGGGCAATAGAGGCAGTACAATATTTTGAAAATATAGTATTTTCATAATAAAATTAAGTTTCATATATACAGTACTTACAAAGTAATTGCATAGCTATACTTTCAACTCGCGCAGCAATTAGAAATTTGAAGTTCGAGGTAGCGATTTGTTTGTTGATAGTGTAGGTAACTATCCGCCCTCTATCGGGGAACAATAAGTACAATGTAACAGTGATAAGTCACTTCTTTTGTGCTTAATGTCCATCAGAGGGGAGGAGGGAGGGCTCTGACCTTGTAATTACTTGGTAAGTATACATGAAACTTAATTTTATTATGAAAATACCATTTTCATATACAGTATGTAGCTTACCAAGTAATTACATAGCAGAATCCCACACTGATAGGTGGTGGGATAAATGGACATATTCTGTTCCAAAAACAATCAGATATGAGGATCAATTTGCAACATAAAAATCTCTTAGCATTGATAAAATTCTTGCTGCAACCTTACCTGAAAAGAGAGCCACAGTAGATGATTACTGCCTTGGTCTGTGCTCATCTTGGCCTGTAGCAACTTAGTGGAACAGCTGTGATACGTCCCTACTTTTGAGAGGGGGCTTTACAGTGAGGGAGCCTTCCGAACACCATAAAGCAACAGAGAAAAAACTGCCGTTGCCCTGGGTGCAGCACAAAAATAAAATAGTTAGCCACACCGACAACAATAAAAATTAAAAACCATCATACCACTACCACAGACTGGTGGGCACTCTGGGTACAAGTACCCCCAGGCTCCGCAAAAGGACCTGACACCTAAAAACTTCATGGCGAAGAAGTTACGGACAGAAAGGGTTGCTTCCTATGCTTCTTCCCCCAACACTGAGCCAGCCACCAACAACGGACCTAAGATACTGCAATCTTCATATGTTGTTTAAATTTCTTTAAGATAGTGGGAGGCAGAAACAGAATTGCATTTCCAGTACAGTATGTCCACTGGAGGATTGCCGTGATCATCATACTATGGCTAAAGGCATATGAAGTGGCAACAGCCCTAATATCATGCGCTCTCACCTTAAAAGAAGGCAGGACATCTATTTGAGAGTGCGCCTCAATGGTGAGACTTCTAAGAAAAAATGACAACGCATTCTTAGACACGGGTTTCGATGGGTTCTTGACAGAACACCAGAGGTTACTGGCAGGGCCTCTGGTTCTCTTTGTCCTGTCTAAGTCATATCTCAGTGCCGTCACTGGGCAAAGGACCCTTTCCTCCTCCCCTGGTCCTAGAATGTCCATGAGGTTTTTAATAGAGAACAAGTGTGGCCAGGGATTGGACGGGGACTCGTTCTTAGCTAGGAAGCCAAGCACGAAGGTGGCCAAAGCTGAAGAAAAAGACTTCTTTGTCAAATTCTTGAGTGAAATGGTACGGAGAGGCTCAAAGGCAGGACCCGTTAACCATTTAAGCAATACATCCAGGTTCCATGACACGGAGTTGTCCTTCACCTGTTTAGTAGTCTCGAAAGACTTAATCAGATCCGTCAGGTCTTTATTAGAGGCCAAGTCCACTCCCTCCTCTAAGCTTGAAGACTGATCCCAGCAGAGACCTGTAGCCCCTGATATCAATGGAGAAGTCCCTTGGAGTTCCTGAGAAAGAGAAGAAAGTCCGCTATTTGGGTTACAGTAGTTTTAGCAGATGAGACGTTATTGCTGCTGCATCACCTGTGGAAAACAGACCATTTGGCCTGGCAGACTCGGCTGGTAGACTTACGTCTCCATCTAGAAATAGCTTCTGCAGCTTGCTTTGAAAAGCCCTTCACTTTGATGAGTCTCCAGATAGTCTGAAGCCTGTCAGAGCCAGAGCGAATAGTCCTTGATGGAACTTCCAAAGATGAGGCTGTTTGAGAAGATGTGGACTTTGAGGCAGTAACCTTGGAAAATCCACAAGAAACTTTAGAAGGTCAAGGAACCATTCTTTGAGAGGCCAAAAAGGTGCTACAGTACCTGGGTCATTGATAAGTTGCTGTGATTCTTGAACTTGTTGAGAACCCCCTCACCATGTTGAATGGGGGAAAGGTGTAGAGGTCCAGGTCCGACCAGCCTATCAGCATGGCATCCGACCCCCACCTGAGGGTCGGGGACTGGCAAACAAAATAGAGGAAGACGGTAATTCTTCGATGTGGCGAACAGGTCCACTGTCGGCCTGCCCCACACCTTCCAGAGGCTGTTGCAGACACTTGAGTTCAGGATCCACTCTGTTGGGAGGACTTGACCTCGTCGACTTAACCCGTCTGCCAAGACGTTCATCTTCCCCTGGATGAATCTGGTGGTAAGTCTGACCTGATTCTGGTCTGCCCAAATGAGTAGCTCCTTCGCTGCCTGACAAAGGGAGAACGAGTGGGTTCTGCCGATTCCTGATATAGGAGAGAGCCGTGATGCTGTCGGAATGTACCACCACGGTTCTGTTTGCTACTGCTTTCACAAAATGCTTCAGGTCCAGACGAATGGCAGACAACTCCTTGGCGTTTATATACAACTTCCTTTGCTCTGGAGACCAAGTGCCAGAAGCTTCCAGTGTCCAGTAGAGCTCCCCAACCTGGTCCGAGGAGTCTGCATAAACGGAGAGGTCGGGGCTCAGCAGTTGCAGAGACTGTCCCTCTAAAAGTCTTTCCCTGGACGTCCATCATCGGAGATCCTCCTTTATCTCATTCATAATTGGGAAAGTCACTGTGTCCGGTTGCTTTCTTCTGTTCCACCTTGCTCGTAGAAAGAACTGAAGGGGCCTCACAAGAAGTCTTCCTAGCTTCACAAACTGTTCTATGGATGAGAGGGTTCCCAGCAGACTCATCCATCGATTCACTGAGAAAACTGGAAGTAAAAGACGGCCCTGTACCAACTGAAGACGGGACTATCCTCTTTGGGGAGGGAAGAGCCTGAAAACACAGAGTTGATCCTCATCCCCAAATACAGAATTCCCTGAGTTGGGGCTAGTTGAGACTTCTCTTGATTTATTAAAAGTCCAAGTTCCTCAGCAAGAAGAAGGGTAGTCTGCAGATCCTTCATGCATTGCTCCTGTGACTGGGAGTGGAGAAGCCTGTCGCCTAGGTATAGGCTTATGTTGATACCTAACAGATGAAGCCATCTCCTGAGGGGGAGATAGGACTCACGTGAATACCTGTGGGGCAGTGGAGAGACCGAAACACAGAAGCCGAAACTGGAAGACTCTGCCCCTGAAGACAAATCTCAGGCATTTCCTGGACTCCTGGAATGTGGAAATGCGCGTCCTGCATGTCGAGTGTTGACATCCAGTCACCCTGCTGGATGGAGGATAACACTGATTGATTCGTCTCCATTTTGAACTTCGTCTTCTGTATGTAGAGGGTTCTTCAGGCACGAGAGTGGGTGAAGAAGACGTAGGCGGGCATTCAGTAGACATCGGGAGGTCAGTCGGTGCTGTGCTGGCTCCAGACAGGCGCTCGGGGGAATGAGGGGGGGGCGCTCTGGAGTCCAAGACAGGCTCTTTGGAGTAAGAGACGGGCACTCAATGACTGAGAGGCGCTCTGGCGAACAATCTGGCCACTCATGCAGACACCCAGCAGAAGAGCATTTCTTAGAAGAGCACTTAGAAGTTGAGTAATGAAGTTCTGCATGAGAACACTTGGGCAAACAGGGCTGTGCCACGTACTGCAACCTGGTTGCAGGCTAGCGGAACGGTCTCTAGCATGCCGGTGAAATGAGAGAGGCCTCTCTACCACGACGTCCCTTCAAGGGACAAGATTCTCCTGGGAAGCGCCAAAAATGCTTCTTATTCGTACTGGAGTCACTATCGGAGTCAGACAATAACTGGTGGGCACTCAATGTGACGCCTTTCCAACAGCTGTCAGAACCACAAGGCACTAGATCAGATTAGGGGGCGACTGCCCGTGAGCAAACCCCACTAACCTCCTTTGGACCTCCTGATGACTACTCCCATGATCAGGGGAGTGCGACAGTGACCTTCGTCTGGGAGCATCAGTGGGACGGACAGCCACCTCCTCCACTGGCACTGACACTGGCACTGGCACTGTTTAATACTCTGCACTTCATCCATAAGACCTTAGGTGATTGACCCAACTTTGACACAGCATTAACTATGAGATCGAATTTACAATCAAACTTACTCTCGAGGCTGGCTATGGCATTGGGTTCCAAAGCATGGGAGCCAGGAATAGGAGTTGATGGAGAATTATTAGGAGGAATAAGGATGGGGGATAAAACAAGGGCAGGAGAAGAAGGAATGTTATGGTCAGGACTTAAGAAACTTCCATTTCTTCTCATCCCATCCATCACATTCAGCACAAGTGAGACCTACTAAACATTCTTGTCCTCTACATTCTGCACAGATTGTATGACTATCGTAGGTTACTGTGGTCATCCAGGTCTTGCAACCCTCCCCACAATATCTAATACTTTATGGACTGGAATCGGACATTACGAAAAAGAAATTGCACAAAATCCACTAGGCTAGACTGAAAAGCTACCAAAACAATCGGCACTTCACCAAATCCTTGGGAAAAGTGACGAAAAAATCTCAAATTCAACTGCCAAAACATTTGATGTTGATGTCGAAGCCGGCAGAAAAGAAGTGGCTATCACCGTTATGTTGTACCAATTGTTCCCCGACAGAGGGCGGGGTGTTATCTACGCTATAAACAAACGAATCGCTACCGCAAATTTCAAATTTTTAACTGCCGTGCGTGTGGAAAGTATAGCTATGCAATTACTTGGTAAGTTACACATACGAAAAAATGGAATAAAGAAATTGAATATGAACCAATGGGTGCTGACACTGTAATAGCTCTGATTTTTTGTCAGCATGTTTTGCCTCTTTATCATTTCTCACTAATTATGTCTTCTGACTGATGAATGAATGCTGACTCCTGTGACTTAATTTCTTCTGTTTTTGTGAACTAAGAAAAAGTCTGGTCTATGATAGTCCATGTAGAGTACAGACAGAATTAGTTCAGATGCAGGCGGAATTAGTTTAGAAAGTTATTTGCGACAGTCTGATTTCCAGATGTTGCTTGGTGTCAGTGGATTTGATATTCAGAAACCTTGTGGTGACAGAGGATTTGGTCTTCAACAGTTTGCTGGTTGCAGTGGTTTGGTACTAAGAAATCACTCGGTGATAATGAAGTTGAGAATTCATAAATAAGTTGGCAACAATAGAATCTGTAATAATTAACGACAGATCATAACAGGACTTTGTAGTTCAGTATTCAGTGAGTTTTGCTGTATGGCATAGGATTCATAACTTGTTTGTTCATGATGGTATAGTTTTAGAAATACATAAATATTAATTGATAGATGTGATAGCACCAATACCTAGGGAATTGAGGCAGTGAATTATTGTAGGGTGAACAGAAATTGAAAATGACTTTTTGTAAAGGAAGCATTATTACATGCAACTGCATTTACGACATTATTTCTACAACCTACATTTAGAGAGTATGGGATAAATTTAGTCATTAGTTTATATGTACAAGTAAGTTTATTAATTAGTTTATAAGTGCAAGTATGGGAATGTTTGCAATTGTGTATCTATATATACATATACAGCGAATTTGTAAAAAAAAAAAAAAAGGAAAAATCTGAAGTTTGTTTTATCTCTTACTGCCCCAATTTTTGTACAGCACACGGAGAAGTTCAGAGAAAATTGAGGAATCTGGTGCACGAGCTATGAGAGTTTTTGTAAGCACGGTTTGCTGAATTTTCTGAGAAAACTATGAGTGCAGGAGATAAGAAATACGAAAACGTAAAATAAAAAGTGACTGAGCAAGTATGGAGAATGAGAGTGGGAGTGAAATGTCAGAAAAGGAATGAGTTTGAAGAGGCAAGAGTGGGTGGGAATGAGGCTGTGAATGTAGGCTCAGCTATTAGAGACACCATCTAGGAAGAATTTTAGCAATGAAGGCAAAAATGACAATAAAGCTTTGATGAAAAGTTTCTGCCATTATGGCTGAGTGTTGTGAATCTTAAACATACAGAAAAAATGAGCTAGATGAAAGAATAGACCCACGATGTGTAGGGAACTAACAATCATGAGTTAGAACTGGATGTGAAGGAAAAGACAAAACCAGTGTGAACGTAAGAAAGAGAACAAGTGAAGTAAGTGTCCCTCAGTACAAGTCACACAGATATGTCCTAATAAGTGCAGGTAATACATGCCCACGTTTTTTACGTCCAGTCACCAGTTAAAGGTCCTAGTTTTTTTTTTAATACAGCACTCAATTTTCGAACGATACATGCCTCTTACCTTGTAAGAATGAATAAAATATGTTAAACAGACTAGAAGTATTCTCAGATTAAGATAATACACTAATATATTTTACACTGACATTTAACCACTGTCACTTTGGAACTGCAATAGAAGACAACAGTAAACCAAAGAATCTTGGTCTGATAAAAGGCTCAAAATACAAACCTATATAAAACACTCTACTAAAATCTGTGCTTTGTTGAGACAATAATGTGCAAGGATGTGGACAGTTATCTTACATTTTTAAATTCCACATAAAAAGACTAGCACTAAGGATAACACAACTGAACTATGATAACTGTAATCTAAAGTAACTAACCTGATAAAAAATCAAATTTCAACCTCCAAAAAAATTGCTAAACAGACAAATCATGAAAACAAATGTGCCAAGGATGTTCAACTGGAGGTATAAAAAAAATTCGGGCAACACCTAATAATTATATTTGTCCAGACATGAAAAGCTGGATACGCTGGAGAACTATATCCACTTTCCTTATCGAACTTACCCAGCTAATCGAGTCCTTTAGAACAAAATGCAGGAAAGAAAAGAGCAAATATTTAAAGGAGGAAATCTTTTAATAAAACAAGTACTGAAAATGCCTTTCTAAGAATTTTCTACGGTTGCTGCCATCTTTACATCACATATTGCACTTCTGTAACAATATCTTATACTGAAAAATGTAAATTTTCATAATAAAATTTATTTGCATACTTAACTACTGTAAAAGATAGCTATATTTTCACGCCAGCAGGCAAGTTGGCATTCAAAATCAAGAAGACTGCTTGCTGACCCAGATGACTGTCTAGTTCACCTGTTCTCCACCAGATGTGTCTTGAATGTTTTAGCTTGTCACAATTCTTCGTGGCCATCCATTAAGTTGTGAGGAGACCAGGTAGGTTCTACTTTAACAGTAGGTAGTGTCCAAATCATACATTTTATTTTGAAAACTTACATTTTTGAGATCAATCATGCCACCCTCATTCATGTTATGCTGGGGAGGTCACATTGTTGGAAAATTCAACTACCACCTTGTTCCTGACCAGATGTTCACATTGCTGCAGGCTCTTCCATAGAACCATGAGTTGATGTGGGACTCTTTTTCTGTCCACCATTCCAATGTTTCTTGAAGATTTATCAGGACTGAAATTAAATGTGAGTCTGGAAGAGACTTCCTACCCCTAGTCTCTTTCAAGTGAAACTGCATCAGCCCATCCTGAGTCTCATCAATCTAACAACTTCTCAAGAGAGGCCATGTGTCCCAACAGGGAAAGTCATTGCCTTAGAGAAAGCCTATTTAACGGTTGAAATCCTTCGAAAAGAGGCAAGTTGTCTACGCATCTCCCCGAAAGAAAAGCCTGAAAAGAGCGAGTCTGTCCTTATCCCCAGACAGAGAATAGACTGAGTCTGAACCAGAGACAACTTCTGATGACTAATCACAGACCAGGCCAAATGAAGCGCAAGGTCCTCGGCCTATAGATCCCACCATAAGAACTGGCTAAATTAGCTAGTTGCCTAGATATAGAGAATCCTTACACCCATAAGATGACATCACCCCTCTATGGGTGCTAAAACCCTAATGAACACTTGAGGTGCAGTACACAAGCTAGAACAATGCCTTGAACTGACATACCTTCCCCTCAAACAAAAAGCGAAGGACCCTCTCTGACTGAGGATTTACCAGGATATGGAAATATGCATCCTGCATGTCTATCAATCTCACCCAACATGCTAGAACCATGCTGGATGACTCCACGACAAAGGGAGATAGACAAATACACCAGTTCAGGTTTGACATGTTCAACACTTGATGCCAACCTCTAGATGCTTTTGATGCTAGAAATAGATGGTTGAGAATCATTGGAAAATTACTGACACCTGTTCTACTGATTTCGTTTCTAACAAAGAAACAACCTCATTCTATATTAAATGAACGACATAACCCTCCTTCAGAATCTTCAACATCTGGGTTTCTGTCCTTAAATCTCAATCTGTCCCTAAGTCTCTCCAACCAGCCCAGAAGGGCTACAGTTGGCCTCCTACTAGAACCCAAGGGCAGAATACTTAATTTTCTCCGAGTAAAGTGAGTGGCTTTACTCCTGCCGAATCCTGAAGTGGACGCTCAAAAGGGCTTAGGTCTTAGCAGCAGAAGGCAAAGCTTGCGAGGAGGAGGAGGAACAAATCTTAACTGGAGGGCCAGGATTAGGCACAGGTCTCTTAACTATAGACTTGAAGGACTGTCTTAAAAAATGACATTTTTATAATAAAATACAGTTTTGCATATACTTACCAAGCAATTACATAGCTATAAGTTTCAACTCGTCGGCAGCTAGAGTTCTGAAATTCGTGGTAGCACTACTTTTGTTTTGGCTATGTGACTAACCCCACCCACTTTCAGGGTAAGGGAGGAACCAGCTCAGCAAAGAGCCCAATATGTTTATGCCTTCCTGTCCATGCAAGGGGAGGAGGGAGGGCTCTGCTCATGTAATTACTTGCTAAGTACATATAAAATTTTATTTTATTATAAAAATGTCATTTTTATACAGGCAGTCCCCAGTTATCGGCGGGGTTCCATTTCTGAGGGTGTGATGATAACCGAGAATTGCCGCTAACCGAAAATCAGCTATTTTCGGCATTTTTTCAGCGATTTTCGGGGGTTATCGGCGCCAAAAAGCGCTGATTTTCGGTTATCGGCGCCTCTGTTAGGTATGTATCGGTGCCGATAAGCGGAAATCAGGAAGAACCGAACGTTCTGCCAAAAGATGTTCAGGCGCCAATGGCTGCATCACGGAAGTAGCTGAAGACTCGGGGATCGCTGAGCATTCTGGTGTTAACAGGCGCTCTGAAGCTCAAGGGAGCTCAGCAGCAAATGGGGTTACAGGAGCTGGGAGCTCGGATGCCAATGGGTGCTCAGATACTTTCTTAAGCCCAAGAGAACGTTCCAGAGCGATGGAAGGGACCTCAGCCGAGTTCTAGACAAAGAAGACCGCTTGCGAGAGGGGGCGAGGCACCTAACTGTCGAAAACTGTCCCTCTAACTCCAGGTGATCCTGGGAGAAGCATTCAGGACTGTCCCAAGAACTGCAAGACGGTTGTTTCTCTTGAGAAGGCTCTCTGAACCTTTTCACAGGCACTGAGGTGGAATGAGACACTCCCTTAGCACGTCTTTTCAAAGGACGAGATTCGTCTTTAAAGCTCCAATGGTGCCTGGGACTGGAATCACCAGAGTTAGAGAGACTAGACTCACTTCCATCGAGACGCCTTTCCAGTGGCGCGCTCTGTCATGACCTGGGAAGCGACAACAGGTCTGACTGAGGGGGTGACTGGCTGTGGGCAGACCCCACTGACCTCCTCTGGGCTACCAGTTTGGCTCCTCCCAAGTTTAGGGGAGTTTGCCAGGGGCCTTTGCCTAGGAGAATCGGCAGAACAGACAGCCACCTCCTCCAATGACATTCCACCAACACTTTTAACACTGCTCTTGTCCATTAGAACTCTCAATGAAGCATCTATCTGTTACATCGTATTCACTAATAACTCAAATTTCTGGTTAACTCAGGGTGAGGAGACGGTGGCACAGACTGAGAACTGGGATGAGGTGGAATAAAAGGTACAGATTCAAAAAAATTTATCAGTCACACTCTTAGCAGAAACCTGACTAGCTAATGTCTCTTTACTAATGGCTCTAGAAGCGACTTTCCTTTTTTTGTCTCTACCTAACTTTGACAAATGACTATTCAGTTTTCCACATTTTAACATTCCAATGTTCATATTCATTACAAGCCAAGTCTGTGGAACAAATTTGGCCCCTACAAAATGTGCAGAGTGTGTGCAGGTCATAACAGGCTTTAGTTAATCTAGTATTACATCCTTAGCTGCAATACCTTAACACTGGGAACTAGACTCAGACATCGCCGACAAGCCAAAAGTCAACAAAGTCTAAATGTCTCAGATAAGTGAAAAAAACAGTCAAGATCGGTAAATCAGGCCTGAAAAGAACCTGACACTGTCTAATTATGCCAAAAAGGCTACCATAAAGAGAATACTTCACCAATTGTTGTAAATACGACCAACAGAGAAGCAAAGAATTCCAAAAAATCATTGCTGCTAATCACTGTTGTGCAGCCATCAGCCGGCAGAAACATACCGAGGTCTTTGCTGAGCTGGTTCCCTCTTACCCCGAAAGTGGACGGAGTTAGTCGCCTAGCCAAAACAAGAGCAGCGCTACCGTGAGTTTCGAAATTCTAACTGCTGACAAGTTGAAACTTACAGCTATGTAATTACTTGGTAAGTTGTTTATATAAAACACTTGATTCTCCTGAACTGAGACAGCTTCCCTTATCACCTAAAAAAGAGCCAGGTTAAGAAGGCGATCTGAAGATAAATCAAATATAGCTGCCATCTTCTGCCAAAGAGAAACCTTTGATGACAGTTACGAGTACATGTATGCATGCCAGCAATCCCCTGAAGAAGCATCTGAAACTGCCTTACCAAGACAAGTTAAAAAGTCTAAAAACTTGTCCCTTTAATCCTTTCTGGCAACACAAACCCTTTGAGTGGGCACAAAGAAAAGGTGATTGTACTGAGCGAAACCTCAGCTAAAGACGAAACCTCAATTGTTCTTTACAGAAACATAACACATTTGCCGCCTCAACATTAATCCAAATTATTTCATCAGTCTCAAGCAAACATCTCTTAATGAATACAGGCTGGTAAAGAAGTCTGAGTCTTGAACCTATGTCTTATAAGGCATCGCTATGTGGCCTCATAAGAGGAATACAAGCGCTAGCATTCTTAAAAGATGCCTTGTGCACAAGAACACAAGACACTATGTCAAAATGAGCCCTAATCAAAGGAGAACGCCTATGCCTCTTCAAAGATTTAATAGGGGCAGAAATGCTTGAAAACAACAGAGGCCTAGTCTCTACTAAATCTCTTTCAACTAACTGTGGATAAAGAGAAGCGCATCATTCCAGCAGAAAATTAAACGCCTTCGTCAACCCCTCAACCAAAACCTTTGGCACCATAGGAGGGGAAGTGGAGGGAAGCACACCCTCTTACAAATCACGAGTCGGCAAGAGACAGATGAGCAGAAGATGACATAACACCACCATATGCCACAGAAAATGGGGAAGAGGGGAAGGTCCAGCAATGCCCTGGACTACCATATCAGTCAAAACTGCCTTGCAAGGCTGAATCCTTGAACAATAATGTACCTAGAATGGCACCTAACTTAGATTTCACTGAAGCCCCTGTAAAAAAAGTGTAGTCAAAAGGGAAACTTCAGCAGAAGAGGAAGGACAAGAGCCACTCACATTCGAAGAAACAGACAATAAAGGCTAAAAAAAAAGTGTAATTTCTAGGAGAAAGGGAAATAGAAGACAGTGTTAGAATGAGAAACAGAAACAGAAGAAATAGGTTCCATTACCTGAATTAAAGTAACCTCAGAATTAGAGCAACATACCTCAGAGATAAACTATAGCAATAACCTCCCTATTGCTACAAACTGACATTGGTGAAGTTGAAATTTGGTGCAAAGACTTGTGCTTACCAAAAAGATCCTTCCACGACTGTACCAAACGCTTGACAGAGCACAATAAATGATAGGAAGATGCAGAGTGCACAGATCAACCCACCCTCAGAACTGACCCCCCCAAAAAAGATTTCCATCCTGTTCTAACTTTTCTATACAATTTCACTGAGCCAAAAAGGAGCAGAAGATGGAGCTAAGGAAGAGGACTCAGGTCTAGGTAAAGAAGGAACTAAGAAAGAAGAAAGCTCAAGTCTAGGTAAAAAATGAGCAGAGGGGAAAGCCCAAGATGGAGGAATGACAAGCAAAGGCACTTGGGAAGGAGTAGTGACGGCTGTGTCCTGCTCTAATTGTTATCTTAATCTGCCCAATTCTGTTCTTTTCCTGTTTATGGAATTTAAGCATAAAGTCCTTCAGCCAGTCCCTACACTCTTCACATCTATGTTCGCAATCGCACTCTTGACTCCCAAAAGCCAAAATTTGCAATACCATGATAAAGAGACAGCCAAATCAAAGAAGTCCCAACAATCACCTGCTGCAGCAACATAAAGAATTCTGACAAGAGCCAAACCATTCACAACACACCTGGCAAAGAACAGATAAACTAGAGTCATCTGGGCTAGCCAAACAATCTTCTTTACTCTGAATGCCGACTCGCCTGCCAGCACAAAGATATATATAGCTATCTTTAACTGCAGGTAAGATTAATCTCAAATAAAAAGGACTTAATACAATCACTATGTCAGGGAAACATCATTCTCATCGTACTTCAAGACAAAACTTAAGGTAAAGGAAAGCTGAACTTAAAAGTTACATTAGGTAACAAAAATACATTCTCAGTTAAAAAAAAAATGCAAAAGCACTGCTTGTGAAGAGAATGCAAAAAAATAAATATACAGTAATGTATAACATTAGATGTTTTTACACACAAATTTGCAAATCCTGATCTGTTGTAGCACACATTCCCAGTACATAGCCGTACTCTTATGACCCCTTCGTTCTTCCTGTGTGCCTCACAAAAACACAACTTTTAAGGTCTCCAGACAAAACAACACCAATGCCACCTTCCTTCTTCACTTGCCCCACTGAACAGAAGTTCGTAACAACTCCTCAGTTCCTTCGTTTTATCCTAACTGCAAATCTGCAATCACATATCCCTTACCCATCATGCTGCCTACATTCAACATTTTAAATCTCACGGGCTGAGCCTGCTTCTTCAGTTGCACTTTCTCTTGATGTGCTAGCACTTAACGGCCACACAACTAGGGCAATTTACCCGTGGGTCACTTCCAGGCAACAGCCTAGCATTTCTAACAGCCACCGAACAGCTCATTTCATTAATAGTTTATAGATGGATGTCTTTCCCTACTCCAACCCTCCCAATTTATCTAGTCTTGGGGTTGGCACTAAGTTTTGGGGGACTTGTTTTTCATCCAACCCCTGTGGCTATGTTTACAAAATGCTACATACTATGGCATATTACATTAGCATCAATCTTCAAATCACCAGCATAGCTTAGTCTAATCCTAATCATTGACCTTAATGATATATTCTGTATCTACTCCTAAAAGGTACAGGACTTACCTGAGCAGATGTGAGAGGTGCAGCTCCATGTAAACTCCTAGCTTGTGACTGCGTCCCAGTCACTAGTGGCCGAACCTGGAATTATACTAGTTTAAGTATTTTTGCCTAAAATGTAAAAATCAGTAAATAACTACTTAATATTGTTTGTAATTATAACGCTACTTCTAATAACACAGTGTCAAACATAAAGTACCATATTTTAATAATTTTAATTCTTTATCAGCCACCTGGATATTCTAGTCAAATTTATGAACTAGAAATATGGGATAATTTGCATTTATCATTGTGCCTTTTATGTGGATATACACCTTCAATGAAAGCTCGTCTGGTCTTTGAAGCTTGGGAAAAAGGTATTGTTGTTAACTGGTAACAAGCAAGTGAAAAGGTGACAGTACCAACTACTTACTGGACCACAAGGTTGGTTAGAAGTGGGATTCAGATAAAAGACTTCAGGTGAGTATACCCAAGAAAAATAAGTTTTATAAGTAATTTGTACTTTCCTAGGAATACAAACCAGAGCCTTCTGTATACTCCTATATAAAAGGCTCTGGTATTGGTCTGGTATTGGTTGTTGAAAACTTGGTAACAAGGCAAATAACAGGTGGAGATGGGGAGTACCCAACACTCACCAACTCTCACACTTTTCCTTCGGCTGCAGGGACTGAGCAGAGCAGCCGAGGGAGGATTAAAGAAGATACAAGGCTCTGGTTTGCACACAACGGAGAACAAACTAAATTACTTTTACAATTTGTTCCAATACAAATAAAAATCATCACCTTTTATATGGGAGACTTACTCTATAGGAGGGAGGTCAGTTGCCACACCACGCAATTGCCATGCTCCCTTGCAAGTAAGGCTCCTGTAACCTCCTACCAGTCTGGTGCAATGGTTGGCATCTCCCAGAAGAGACTTCATATCAGAGGAAAGTTTAGTGTTGGCTATTGCCAAGCAACAGGTTCAGGATTAAACTCTACCTTGCCCTACCTATCTTCCCTCTTGTTATAATAGAGGACAAAACAACACCTAGTCACTGACAAGGAGAGGATGCCCAAACTATACTCACATGTATTTTGTCTAACTCCAGTGTTTACTTCAGCCTAGATGCTGCTCTTGAAAGAGGAAATAAGAATGGAAGGAAACCCAGTTATTCCACATTCACATCTGACCTGCACTATGTTTCAGAAAGGAGCGGGGTGGGATTGCCACCTTCAGCAACCCACTCCCGTCACTTTCCCCCTTTCCTCCCTTCTTGCCACCACCAAATGGTGGTGGATGAAAAGGACTGAGAGGACTCCCCTCTTAAAAGGAAAACAGCTGGGCTACTCGTCTGAATTTCTGAAGACCAGGCTTCTAAGAGATCCCAGGTGTTGAGGGATTTGCCAAACTCTGAACCCTGTGAAGCCCAGGTTGCCTCCCCAAGGTTATTCGGCTCAAGGATAAGTGGAATTGACTCTGTAAGGTGCTACTCCAACTTGGCCTGCCCCTTCCTGTGCTAAAGCAGAGAAGCGTCACTGGAGAAAAGGTACAAGACCCAGCAGAATCACCGTCCAACCAGTTCCAACCTAGATACTGCCTCTCCTCCTCTGCTCTTAAACTCATTTGCCACCAAACCAGAACACAGAGGGGAATAACAGGCCCTCACACAGCCCCTCCCACTCCCCATCAACCCATGCAGCGAACTGCACATACGAGAGGTGGAAGAGATCAAATGAATCCCTGGAGCAATGTGCTCAGATCATGAATGCTCTAAGCTTCATAAAAGTGCAGGTTCCATTCTATTGCCTCCTGCAGAAGGTGAAGAATGAGAACCTCCTGTTGGCAGGATGAAACTGGTCCGCAGACGAAGCCTGAAATGAGCAAATGGGTTGCACAACCTACTCTCTATGCTACTCCAAGGGGATGCAGGGAGAAGGGTTGTCTCATGCAAGTGCTTATCTGCGACCATTTGACAGTGATTGGGCAGAATGACCTAGACATAAAGTCTCATCATCCCAATGTGAGTCAAGCACTCAGGGGGTGGGGGGGAGAGACAATTGCAGACCCTGAGTGTAGGTGAGCTGGCACCATGGGGCCAACTCCACCTGAGGTAGACAGATCACCATCCAACAATCACACACCTCAACTGTCCTCCTGAACTTCTTACACAAGGCCTTAGACTTTCCCTCCTTCTTCCACCTGTGCAGTGAAAGAGGATCCAGAGCCAAGGAATAAGAAGACGAGTCTTATGAAGATGAAGAACATGAAGAAGATGAAGAAGCGTGCCAATAATGCTTCATCACTTTCCTCTTGATAGTCTAACTCGCCATACACACCAAAGGGACTGGAACCGAAGATGAAGCCACACCTACTGGAGGGTCTGCTGCAGGAAGTGCTTCTCCGACAGGTGGATCCCCCCCCTCCTTTGCAGCAGCTGACAAAGCCAAATTAGCTGTAGGCACAGCAACACATATCAGTAACTAACTTAGGTGAAGAAGGCTCAAGTGTAAAGTCTTCCCCCTCCAACAGAGTGTCAAGGGAGGCTACGATAGAGGGGCCACCTGTCTGGAATATTCAAGGTAGGCCAAATATTCCACAGGTACTGCAGCATTGACAATGCCTGATGTGTACCTGGAACATCATTTTCTGATAAGTAAGACGGTGAGACAACTGCTGAAGAAACACCTCTCTAAAAACTGCTTTATCCTCAGACAGCAGGTCATGCTCAGCTTTAACAGGCCTCGTGCTAGCCCTCCCAGAAGGGTAGCACTTCCAGAAGGTGGAAAAGGAATGGGATTCTAGTGTGTCACCGAGGGCATATTCTCTCCACCCCACCCCCAATAAAGCCAGCAAACACCTCTCATCCCTCTTCCTCCCCACCCCAAAAGCTAATGCAATGGGCAAATCCCAAACAACAAGTTCCCTATAAGGAGAAGCCCTGGTATGGGTCTTTCCCCTGCAGTCAGCGCAAAATGTGTCAAGTCAGTCATTACAGGAGTCATTTTTTTCTCCATACGAGGAGAAAAGAATCAGCGAAGCAACAAAAGCAAGGAACAAACCATACAATTAAAGGGCAACGAACTGTACTCTACAGTGGCTAAAGGAAAGGTGGGTAAATGTAATGGAGACAGCCGCACAAAGATATCGTTTGTCAATTTATTGGAGAATACAGAAAAGGGTTTATACGATGCAGTACAGTAGAGATCATTCGAGAAATCTACCAAGATAAATAAGATATTTGCCATCATTTGTTTATGCATTTACTTTCATCCCTGAGGGGCGGGTACTAAACACGCAGCCCCACGGAGCTTCCGACGAGTTTAGTACCAGTCTCTCAGAGATGAGAGCAAAAATATAGACAAAAGACGGTAATTTTCTCAGATGATTTCGCCTGTCTTTTTAACAAAAAAAATGGGTAGATTACAGTTTCGTATGCTGGGCCGCCTAACTCATTCTTCCCGACCGAGATCCCTCCGCCAAGGTAAGTAGTTCTACCTAAACAGCTGAACCAACGACCGAAATGCCCCGAGTCCTACCGACCCGACCCGACATGCCCGAGACCTACCTTGCCCCGCGACCTTCCTCAGTCTCTTCCGGGTTCAAGCCTTGCAAACATGGCTACTGCAGAACGTATCCTACCCACGCGAATTTGCATCTAAGAATCCAGTGACCCTCATGGACTTAGGAGTTTTGTGCCACGAAGAGCGTTTTGCTCGTTTACTTAATGAAAAGTGGCCTACTTGGCGATTTCAGCGGACTTGTGCAAAGTGTGAGTTAGGCACCGTCGTCCTGATCAAGCATGGCCAAAGCTTCATTTGGCGATGTAACCTCCAACGATGTCGGAAAATTACATCCATCCGGTCTGGCTCTTTCTTTTCGGGTTCCCACCTTTCTTTCAAAAGCATTTTGGTGCTGATTCACAGCTGGATCCATGAACTTCCCCAGAAATATGTCCGGATGACTTTGGATATTGGGTCTCCCAATACCTTAGTAGACTGGTTTAATTTCTGCCGGGAAGTTTGTATCGATATTTTGATTCAGGACAACCGGAAAATCGGGGCCCAGGACACATCGTGGAAATTGACAATCAAATTTGGAAAGAGAAAATTCAACAAAGGCAGACGTGTCGAAGGTTGTTGGGTTCTCGGCGGGATTGACCGCAAACAAAAGAAACATTCTTTCAAGTTGTACCAGACCGATCCGCAGAAACATTACTTCCAATTTTAATTGAAAACATACACCCAGAATCAACGGTAATTTCAGATTGTTGGAAATCATACCACTTTAAATCACCATTTCAAAACACACCTTAACATCAATCACACATTACATTTTGTTGATCCCGACGATACAAGCATACACACAAACACAATAGAATCCACATGGCGGGTGTTGAAACGTAATGTTTTGCCTAGAAATCACCGTAAAAACCATGTATAATTCATATTTTTCTATGTATTGTATTAAAAACGTTACTTAACTAATGTCCCTTGCCCCTTTAAAGCTTTTCTGGAATTAATTAAACGTGCATATCCCTTGAATAGAGCCGTTTCAACACCCGCCAAAATGCGGTCTAATGTTCCCAAACACAACAATCACGGGACGCAGCCATCCAAACGGATTGGTCAATTACACGAGGTCCTGTTCCCCAGTTCCAGTTGTCCAGATCCTGCCGAAAGCCAGTGCCCCAGCGCCAAAACGAAGAAAAATGGAGCCACCGAAACCGCCAGTACGGTTTCTCAGACAATTCCGACTTCGAGTGAGATGGTGCAATTCGAATAGTTATATATTTACTAATTTCACGGCCCATCTGGGGGGTCCGGGGTTAGCCCCCGTCAGGTAAGGACACGCCGTCCTGTGTTAGGTTAGGTTGGTTTCGTTAGTTTTGATGGCGACCTAGGTCGGTGGGGTCCAGGCAAAGCCCCCGCCAGGTGAACGCCGACCTAGGTTCGGTTAGGTCGGTTTCGTCAGGTTGCGTCGCCATCTTGTTGTATCCGTCCGCCGGTACCCACTGCCACCTGGTGGTGGGTCTCAAAAAAATATGGCTAATTTTGCTCGACCCAATCTCCTAGGAGCGTTACCGAAGAAAACGGGCGGTTCGCCACAGAAAACCCGCTCAGCAGGGACTTTACAGTTAGAGGCGCTGGACAGCCATACCAAAGAAAATGAACCAGAAATTAGGTAATTTAAAAAAAAAATGGACGCAGTTGAGGGCTGGGCTAAACGGATATTAGGTTATTAGGCTATAACCATCCTTTAGGGGCAAGTAGGCTACTACCTACAGTGCACCACGTGAGACGGACTGATGTCACCGAACCCAGAAGGAGCTCTCGACGACATCGTCGCCGAATTCGAGCCGGAATCGGTTACCGAAACTTGGGTCCACCTTAATTCTACCTTAGCGTACCGGTGTCTAGGGAGGATTACGCCACGCCTAAAACCCAAGTCATTCACTCAATAAACTGACTTGCATGCCTCAAATTACAGTTTCTCTTTCGCCTTAATGAATTTAAGGGAACATCACATCAAACACGTCTAAGACAAGAGCCGAAATCAGCTGTTCCGTTGGCAACGTTGCATCATAGGACGTCGGAGGTGACCTTCCAATAGGGACCGATAACCCACAATTACCGCAATTCCAACCATTTCTAAAGGTAGTTCCAGAATCTACATTCATTCTCGTGCCGTTAGGATGAAAGTTTGTTACTCTGAAATCGATTACTTACTGATTTGACGCCGACACTTATTGCTCTCCTTGCAACGGTGGCCATGATGCTTTCTGCTAGTGATACAGAGAGCGTTGGTCTAAAATTATTTAGAAACTGACGTTATTTTTAGATGAGACGAATTTACGTAAATCTCATTATTTCGCTGTAAAAAAATTTCTTTGAATCTAATAATTTAAAAAATTTTATCTTACATCGAAGATTCAACACCATCTAGGAGAGGAAATAGATGCGGGTCAGAAATTTAATTGACTAAAATATGAGTTCAGCATTTCATATAACCATGTATGTGAAAGACGTACAACAATTTAATAGTATAATATTTAAAAGGAATCTTTAAAGTGAATTTTTAAAACTTGTTTTGTACCAGCACTCTTTGTCTTTTCAACTTCTATGTGTATTGCGTAACACGGGGACACGGCATCCTAACAAGAGGCCTTTATAAGGTCTCCAGTCCCAGGTGTCGGTTCACTTCAACAATTCGTCAGTAAAAGATCTAAAAATATATAGGAGAGAATGATACTGGGGCAATATTTATGGGAGTTTATAGCTGCAGAGGGAAGAACGAGGAACCAACGGAAATATGGCCTAAGGATTAGCACTTATCGCAGAAATGATAGGCCTAACTCAGGACTGTCTATATTTCAGGCTGCCTACAAGCTCAGACTTAGAAAAGTGTAGAAGTATGCTGATATCATTTTTATTAATTCTAAACTTCAATGATTCGCACCATTCCACGTCAAAAAATAAAATAAATTATTGCCTTTCAGTTCTGATTATGGTAATTAGAAACTTTACCAACATATGAGAATAACTCGTAATCCTTAAAGTCGTGATTATTTATCTTCAATCATTCTAGCATGCCCTTCATAATTATAAAATAATAGGGAGATAAGTTTTCCTCAAACCTTACGCTGCCATTTCATGTACGTTTTCCAAGTACAATTAACCCAGGCATCTCTCTTCTTTAAATCTTTTTAACTATCTTTTACTTTCAACAGGCAAATATTTACCCTCTCACTATTCATCTCACTAGATTTGACCATTTGATGAATAAAATAATGTTTTTTTTTACCTGTCATTCCGTCGTTGCCCTGCCAATCAGTCGCCGTTTCTTTTACAAGATGGTGAAGAATACAACTGATCTATAATAGGCTTATGTCCGTTAGTCCTGTCTGGTAACTCTGTATAAAATAATTTGCAACGGTCAGTTATGCTTTTGAGGATGTCAGGTGGTGTTGAATTGACAGTGAATAGGATAGAGAAAATTAGCTGTGATTTTCTGTCTTTTAGTAGTTCATGGTCTATATAGCAATGTGAAGTCCAAGTTCAGAATTTTCAAGTAACACATTTCCTTAATTGTGCCACAAATATGCTGTTTTGTAGATGTCACTGTAAAAATAATTAAGTGTTCAAAGTTTACCATGCAAATACCCATTGTAATTCCTATTCATTTTAAACTGTAGGCTACCATTATTTTCAGAAGAATGTTATTGATTTTAGTAAGTTATCAATATATCATTACCAACCGTTATGAGAACTCCCCAGTATTAGTAGGATACCATTGTTGGTATAGATATGCCAAATTTTAAAAGAAATTTGTATGTATCTTCGTAAAAAAAAAAAAAACCGTAATCTTTAGCAGGACATGCGAGTGTACCACTGGCAAGAGAAGCAGGTAGGCATGGGAGGTTTCCTCCAGTATGAAAGGTTATATGGTTTGTTTGTCCAGGAAAAACACATTCTTCTTCTTTTTCTTTCTCAGAATATTTCTTCTGTCTTCCTCTTGCTCTCCCACCAGGCACCTCCGTCTGCATCGCTCTCCTCCCCACATATGTCTCTTCCCTTCTCATCACATGGCCATACCACTGCAGTGTTCTTTCCTGGGCATTCTCTGATAGTTCTACAGTGTCCAGGAAAAATACATAACAGGTTTTCTGTACAGCTGCTACAGCGTATAATTAAGGCCATCGAAAATAGATCTATCTTTCAGTGGTCTCGGTATAATGCTGTATGAGACGAGACCCATGAAAATTTAACCGCAGCCCGGTGGTGGCCTGTCCTATATCGTTGCCAGAAGCACAATTATGGGTAAACTTAACCTTTTTTGGCAGTACCTCCCTCCTCATTAGCGAGTCTCCAGATATGAAGGGTGATGTTTCCCCATAGGAACAAATACCAAATTTTTATTTTTCTGCAAAAGAAAACTATTGTGCCGGCCTTGTTTGTCTGTCTACACTTTTTATGTCAGCTCTCAGATCTGAAAAACTACTGAGGCTAAAGGGCTGCAATTTGGTATGTTTGATCATTTTATGGTGGATGATCAACTTACCAATTTGTAGCCCTCTAGCCTCAGTGGTTTTTCAGATCGGAGAGCTGAAATAAAAAGTGCGGACAGACAAACAAAAATAAAAATTTGGTATTTTTTCCTCTGTGGGAACATCACCGTTCATATCTGGAGACTCACTAATTAGGAGGGAGGTACTTCCAAAAGAGAGGGCGAGTGCCCTAGTACGCCTGAAAGGCGCCATAACAGTCTGAGTAGAGGTATGAGTGTAGACCTCTCCGGCAATCCCTCAGCAGATGACCCGCAACCCAGTAATCGGTTGCCCTGACATCCCGAAGAAGCCGGATCCCCTCCTCTGAGGAAGTACCGTCGGTCGGCAGCTTTCCCCAGGGGTTAGGGCCAGAAACAATTGCATAATGAAATTTATACTTACTGAAAGTTTGTTCAGATATTCTTGTACCAGATGCGCAACTGACTTATCTTTCTTTCATTCTTTCAGCTGGTAACCCTCATGGACAGAGTCAACAGACTGTAAATCCAAGAGAGCTCTAAAGGGGAATCAGTCTGCAGAGTGAGACAAGTTATATGAAAAAGTAATAAATAATTAAATATGGGAGAACAGAAGACAAAACCGACATGCCTGAATTCACTAGATGCCAGCAGAGAGCAGGAATGAATTTACTCTTCCCTTAAATGTTTGGAGATCAGAAGATTCCACAACTGCATAAGGCAAACTATTCCATATTTCAGTTATAGCCAAGATAAAACTCTACCAAACTGAGTGGCTTTAAACCTGATGCCAGAAAAAGACACTCCGTTTGCAGTAGCAGCCTGCATGGTGTTGGGGAACGAAAACATGATAACAACAGGTCAAAGACTTGGTGGTGGTCCAAATTAGTGTTTCATCCAATTATCTGCCATTTGTCAAGACTTGTTTTACAATGATGGTCATTTACTGTTTTATAGTTTTCTGTAGAAGAAAACTATTGTGCCGGCTTAGTCTGTCCGTCCACACTTTTTCCTGTCCGACCTTAGATCTTAAAGACTACTGAGGCTAGAGGGCTGCAAATTGGTATGTCGATCATCCACCCTAAAATCATCAAACATACCAAATTGCAGCCCTCTAGCCTCAGTAGTTTTTTTTTATTTAAGGTTAATGTCAGCCATGATCGTGCTTCTGGCAACGATATAGGCCAGGCCACCACCAGGCCATGCTTAAAGTTTCATGGGTCGCGGCTCATACAGCATTATACCGAGACCACCGAAAGATAGATCTATTTTTGGTGGCCTTGATGATAAGCTGTAGCAGCACAGAAAACTCGATTGTGCCGAAGAAACTCCAGCGCATTTTTTGCTTGTTTTAACCTGTCTGTGATATGTATGCAATAAGGCTACAGATGTGTTTATAATGTGTAGTAGTATAGTGTAGACAGACCCTCGGGAACACCATTAACCGGCTGGCAGACTTGATAGCTACCAATACAATGTCCAGACTTATCCCTTTACCTGAAACTTCTGCTAGAGTGCTCTTGGAATTCTGTAGATGGTTGTTGAATTGAATATAGACTTTAGGCCAAAGGCCAAGCACTGGGACCAATGAGGTCATTCAGCGCTGAAACGGAAATTGACAGTAAAAGCTTGAAAGGTGAAGCAGGAGGAAAACCTCAAAGCAGTTGCACTATGGATCAGTTATCAGGAGAGGGTTGAGGAAAGTAAGATGGAAGAAAGATCATAAGAACGGAGGTACAGTAAAAGGAATGACAGGGGCTGCAGCCAGGGCCACTGACGGCACTAACCCCCTAAGCGGGTAGATGGATTCAGTCGTAAACTTTTACAGGAAATTATCAGTTTCAAGACTGGAGACAGTTTAATGAAGTTCACAATAAAAACAGATAGATTAGACAATTACTGACATACGTCTTCACAGTAAAGGTAGCCTACAGGAGAGCCAAGACAAGTTATCTGGCCACTGTGAGTTCTCGGGTCATCTTAGGTCAAAGCTAAATGATGGCTCATCTAAGCAGGTGGCTCCGTCTATAGAAATGACATGGCTTAAAAGCCAGCAAAGGAGAATTTTTTTCAAAATGACGACTGTAGTTATCGTGCTGGAATCATGTTTAGAGTCTTTGGCATCAACAAATGATAAACAAGTAAAAAATGCGCCTAAGTTTCTTGGGCGCAATCGAGTTTTCTGCACAGCGTATAATCAAGGCCACCGAAAATAGATCCATCTCGGTGGTCTCAGTATAATGCTGTATGAGCCGCGACTCATGAAACTGTAACAGTGGTGGCCTATCTTATATCGTTGCCAAAAGCACGATTATGGCTAAATTTAACTTTAAATAAAATAAAAACTACTGAGGCTAGGGGGCTGTAATTTGGTATGTTCGATAATTGGAGGGTGGATGATCAACATACCAATTTGCAGCCCTCTAGCCTCAGTAGGTTTCAAGATCTGAGGGCGGACAGAACAAAGCCGGCGCAATAGTTTGCATTTACAGAAAACTAACAAGAGTAGAAATCATGAATATCATTGGATGGCATCTGGATGCGATCACTGAGTCACTCAATTCTCAGTTGAACAAGCGACAGTCGGACTGGCTACTATCGCTCTTTCTCTCCTAATGACAGGTGTCTCAAGGCTCAAAGAGGATTGTAATCTCGCCTGCTGTTAACCTTTCATTTCACCCATGCCATCTCACTGGCACGACCATATAGATCACAATAAAGATAATCATGTTCATATCCTACAATTTCACTCATCGTAAATGACTTACGAGCTGCTCTGTGAGCAAGAGCCCGTGCTGGCGTCATTGCATCAGGGGGTGAAAGGCGATATAAATAAAGATGCCTCTAAGCTACGGAGGATGGTATTTAAACACAGGCTACCTTTTTTACAATGCTTTATTCAAGGCTCTTATAATAGAAAATGGAACTTAACAAAATAAAGGAAAACGTAATATCATGAGCGACTAAACAAATATATAACAGGCATAACGCCAGCTTAATCAAAAACAACAACAACGACATTCGGTATGAATATGGATGGATTGTGACCAAGAGGAGATGGGAAGGTACCAGGGAATCTGTCAGCACTGCAAAGCTCTCCACACTCTAGCTTCTCTCCATGGATCTCCAGACTGTCCTGAGAGGACATAACCATGTGGGATGCTTTACCGAGATTCATCCCTAGATACAATGTCGTCTTTGATGACTCCAAATCTGATCTTTCTTCATCTGACAGTCAGACACAGGCAGCAGCACAGACTAAAGATTCTTACAGATTTCTTGAGAAGGCAAGGGTATCAGCTATCAAATGCCCAAGTACCTCAATAGTTTGATCCTCTCCTTGTGGGCCAAAATAACAGCTGGGGTGAGTACTCTCGTAAACACATGAGGAGGTTATTATTAGCCTAGAGCATAATGTCCTGAAGTGATTGATCCTTCCATGCTAAGGAAACTAAAGAATACCCAAAAGGATGTATGCACAGGATTATGAAAATATATATTCCTTCGACCAATGGATGATACATAGTCGTCCTCTCAAAAAATGTCTGATACATCACTGTTGTCTCCATTCAAAAAGGTGCCAAATGAAAGTGGTGATGACCATAATTGGTGGTCTACCCTCAAGTCATAGCTCTTTGGAGTTGATTCAAGCATGTTTTCCCTTGCAATAGCTGTTGGAACCGCAGTATATTGTCCTAAACTGAATGCTGAACTTTTGGTTCAAATCTCCGTGAGCAATCAGTGCAGTGAGTCTGTGGCGTTGCCTCAGCCATGCTTTCCAGAGCCTAAGTTGTTTTCGATGGCCCTCAGCCCTAGAGAAGTCAAAACCTTGCTTCTTGGCCTTGACAGTCATATGGCATTGACCCTAGCAGGATCTTTCCCTCTCTGTTAAAAAGACTGTTGACTGAATTGTCCCTGAGATTGCTACTATTTCCAAAAGATTAGATGGACTTTACAGGAAGGGAAACATCACTGCACCACCCATGTGGCTCAGTTTGTCCTCGTTCGCATTCCCCTCTGAATATAGACTGATTTAAATTGTCCCTGTTCTTTCTAAGGTTTTTTGAGAAGCTGCTCTCTGGGCATCTTTGTAGGCTTGTTGACGATAATAACCTACTAATAGTATTACAGTTTGGGTACCCTAAAGGCCTTGGTACTTGTGATGCACTCTTGTGAACATTTACCTACGAGCTTAGATCACTGGGAATTGGTGGATATTTTATTAAAATTGTAAAGGATTTTTCAGTAGGAAGAACCCAAAGGGTCTGTGTTGGTGGCCAGCATAGTAGCTTTAGTAATGTCATTTCAGGTGTTCCCTAAGGTGGTATTCTTGAACCTTTGCTATTTATTACCAATACTAGTGACATGTGACAAGGTCTGGAGAACAAACTGTTGTTCCTTCTCCACGCCTCACGTCTGCGGTTGCATAATCCTTGAAATAGGTCTGACACGTATTTATGAGTAGAACTAGGCTTTTGGGCATGAACCTTAATCCTTCTAAAACTCAAAGTATGATAGTTAGTCAACCCAGGACACTTAGTCTGTTCATCCTGATTTATATTTAAAGGGCATGGCTTTAAATGGCAGCGATTATTTTAAAATCTTATGTGTAAATTCTTTTTTATAAGAAATTGACTTTTGAGAAGAATGTACCTAATATTGCTCCTCTGTTTCTCAAAAAAGTTGGCATCTTGCGGAAATGCTTTAGAATGTTACGGCGTTAAGCTATTATATCTAAGTGTTTTAGCTAAATAAAGCGAGTTCATTGTGTTTGTTGCATAAAATGTACCACAACGACAAATATGCTCTGAACTCTCCCTTAACTGACCTGGCTGCTTTTGCTCGAACAACTAGGCAGGTTGCTGCTGCAACCAGTTTGTCGTTTTTTTTAGCATCAGGTTTGATATAACTCAGTTTGCCTGGAATTTTTTCTTGGCTACTATTAAAATGATGTGAAATAGTTTGCATAGTGCAGTCGTGGAATCTTCTGATCTCCAAATACATAAGCGAATTTCAAGTGTATCGGTTTTATTATTATATTCCCTCGTAATCATTTATTTATCACTATTTCCCATGACTTGTTTCTCTCTCTCTGTTTCAGTGTGAATAATTTCCATGTAACATTTTAAATTTACGTTGAAATGAAAATAGGCATGTGCTATTTTGTCACAGTTCGTGCTCAGAGACAATGCTAATTTGTGAAAGAGGTAGTGCCAATGTGACGAATGTGTCCCACAGTGTAGCTACCCGTAAAATGAGCAGACAGTGACTTCCATAATAAACCGAGGTTAATTAACTAACTTGGAATGGAAATGTTTGTTTTCAATATTTTATTCTTGGTAATGTAGAACAACCTCGATTGACGAGGTAAAAGGCGAAGGAGCCTGAACAGAGTTACGGGTGTGAGAAAAGCGCATTTGTTACATAACAAAACAGGTTTATGTTGGAGCAGGAATTGGCTGTGGGAAGACAAAGTGATATAGCCTGTCAGGTACCGTTATTGGTTTTGCATCGGAACCAGAACAAACAAACATATAAGATTACGAATTTTCAACAAGAGAATTCTGAAAACGGCAATGAACATTCAGAACTATTTTACTGATGTCTGATAAAAGAAACAACTGCTTTATCATGATCCTTTTTAATTTTTTTTTATAATAGCTCATTCAGTGGCATCGAGGGCACCGGAAGCGGAAGTCTTCTCACTAGTTGTTTATGGGTGTGTAAAAGTGATTACGATGCCAGCAAACAGTTTAGTTGGCCCAGAGAACCATAAATAGATCGCCGAAGCAATGACCTGGCTGGCATCCAGTGACGAACTTGAGTAAAACAAAAAAACAATATTTTGTGCGGAATATATTCGCGCCCGAGGACAAAAATACACATATTTAGTTAAAGGTAATAAACTGACCAAATCACCTCTATTCTTTTTAGCAATCTCCTCTTTTAAATGTGCGATTGAAGAAACATGGCAACTAAAGAATCAGAACTAATTTGATTATATAACATATCTATGATCGTCCGTCGCCAAAGTGTTCGCCGGAAATCGACCGCTGTGACGTTTTGTTGTCAGAATTATCAGCTGTTGCGAATCGCTTCTGTCAAGTTCGGAGGGACGACCCACTAATTTGCGAAGTGACCCGTCATTTACCCCGTAAAAGCTGTTTTTACCATGGTGAGTTTCGAGGAAACAATGCGTAAAATCGCCGCGAAATTGATCTGCGACAGATTTAAACACGGACAGGAAGTATTACATCTTTGGCGAGTGAGAGTCGGGGGAGGCGTCTCCCGTAGCTCAAGGTTACTAAGGGTGTCGAGATTGGTTTGTCCATCTTTGGTTTCAAAGCATTTCGGAGACATTTTAGCAGAGATGCAGCCTCGCTTAACCTCATAACCTAACGTCAATTAGGGGCGCCGTGCCGTGATACGAATTCGCTTCTCTGGGGTCTCCTCCCCATTTTGACGTATATTGCATAATGACGTATGTGTCCCCCCCATTTTGACGTATATTGCATAATAAGGTATTATTTTACTTATGGACATTAATTGCTTTCAACATAAAATATAGGTTTTTCTGTTGTATTATGATGTGATTTGAATGATTTTGAGGTTTATTTCCATCGCAAATGAATACTTATCCTTCCACCACCCCTCCCCCTATAGATAACAATTTGGGGGACTCTCCTTGGGAAGCGGGGTTTTGGGTGGGGGAGACAAAGTAGGTAAAAACAGGGCAAAATGGAGGAAAAAACCTAAATATAAGACTCAAACATATAAAAATGGACCGGTATACAGCTATACACTGAATTCGAAATACATAAAAACACTTGAAATGGGAAAACCCGAGCCAAGAATTTTACATGAGAAAATGGCATACAAATGCACTATATGACCAGTTATTGCACGTCACATTGTAGTTGTGCACTAACCTAACCTTAATTTTCTGACCTAACCTGTCACTGAATATATCTGCACCTGGATGAGCATGTTCGGGATATGCACCACCATGATATTTGCCTATTACCCAAAAATAATCGAGCTCACAAGAGTCACACAACTGAATTTCACTATCCATACCTTTAAACTGATGGCGGAAAAGAAAATCCTTGGTCTGTTGGAACCGTATTGTTTTCTGATTGGTTAACAATGAAAACGTCATAAATTGACAGCCAGTTACATAAAGTGTGACAATTGACGTCATCATCTCTTTAACGAGGACCAACCAAACCATAGCATTTTGGAGAGAATCAGGTATGTTTGCAGATGGCAGTTGTAGATTGGCTAATTGTCGAAACAGTGGCCTGAAGCACCTGTCTTCGAATGGCAAAACGTCAAAAGTATTACGTAATTCCAAAAACGTTTGTTATTGGCTGAAATCAATAAGAGTTAAGCGACAAGAGATGAAACAGGTGATTTGAGTGGTTGTCGATAACAAATAAACAAATGAACAAACTCAGGATACTGATGATTGGTGTAGAAGGCAAATATTAAGACGTCATAAAATTACTTCCAATAACAGAAGTTGAAAGGTGGAGCCAACAACCAAAACAGATGGGTTCTATGCGTGTTGAGAAGATAAATTTACCACCTACTAGAATGAGATTTACGAAGCTTCTACCTAGTAGAATGAGATTTACAGAGCTGCCCGTGCCCATGAAAAGAATAACATTGGACTTCAACTTTTTCAGGTGAACTCGCTAACGTTTTTCTTGATTTTTATAAGAACTAGGCATTTGGACAGATAATATTATACAGAAATACTACAAAACACTTCCTTAACATAGTGAACCAAGTTAAAATACGCTACATTATTAATGTCCATAAATAAAATAATACCCATAATAATGTATGTGTCCCCCTCCCCCCATTTTGACGTATATTGCATAATGACGTATGTGTTCCCCCCATTTTGATGTATATTGCATAATGACGTATGTGTCCCCACTCCCCCCCATTTTGACGTATATTGCATAATGACGTATGTGTCCCCCTCCCCCATTTTGACGTATATTGCATAATGACGTATGTGTCCCCCTCCCCCTTTTGACGTATATTGCATAATGAGGTATGTGTCCCTCCCTCCCCCTTTTGACGTATATTGCATAATGACGTATGTGTCCCTCCCTCCCCCTTTTGACGTATATTGCATAATGACGTATGTGTCCCCCCTCCCCCCATTTTGACGTATATTGCATAATAACGTATGTGTCCCTCCCTCCCCTTTTTACGTATATTGCATAATGACGTATGCGCAATTGTCCTGCAATATTACCGTGCTCTATCTATATAAATTATATTTTTGTGAAAAGAATACCCTTTTTTTTTGTCACGGCATGACGTATTAGGTCTGGTAGGGTGGACTTCATCCTTATGCCAAGTAGGGTAGGTCGACATAGGCCACAGGCTATCCAGTTTGTGTTCGTAATTTTGTCATTATTGTGGTATTTTGATTTCTCGGCAAATACTAAACTCGTATATTTTTCTGATTTGTATATTTTTCAGAATGCATATCCAGCCTTTTTTGTATTCAAACCTTTGCAATATTTGTGCGAACTGCTCATTTTTGTTGTCCCGAACAAGCCCTCTGTACATTACGGTTATGGGCGGACCATTTTTGGGTGGGGGAGCCAGAGTGATGGAAGTGCCCTAACAGGGATGGTCTACAATGCAGGATCAGCCCCGTAGGGGGTAGTGCCGTCAGTGTACCTCATGCGACGCGCTGTAGGCATTACCTACAGTTCTTTGCAGTGTGCCTTCAGCCCCCTAGCTGCAACCCTTTTTGTTCCTTTTACTGTACCTCCTTTCTTATTCTCTTTTTCCATATTCCACCCTCTCCTAACAATTGATTCACAGTGCAACTGTGAGGTTTTCTTCCTCTTACACCTTTCAAATTTTTTTACTGTCAATTTCCATTTCAGCGCTGAATGACCTCAAAGGTCCCCAGTGCTTGGTCTTTGGCCTAAATTCTTTATTCAGTTCAGTATAAACAAGATCAGTTACAGTACAAACCTTAAAGAACAAAGTGGGATAATTCTGTGATACTTTTGTTCCTAGCCAAATACTTGAACTATATATATCTTATTAACTGGTTTATTTTTGTTTTATGCATCTCTGACTTTTATTATGGGTGCAAACCACACATTTAGACAGAACTCGATTGTGGCAAAGAAACTTCGGCACATTTTTCTCTTGTTTTTTATGAACTATAAAGTTGGGTAACTTACGTAAAAGGAAAGTGGAAGTTGCTCACATTTCCAAAATATTGTCCAAGAAGTAACAGGATTCTTTCAGAGCAACAACAGCGGATCTAGAATTCGTGGAGTTAGTGTACTGTATAACTTAATTAAATTTTCAACTTTGAATGTACTATTTTTTTTCTATATTTTAGTTGTAAATCGATAAAAGTAACATACCTTTGGAACATGGTTATTAGCCACTGGAGTTGTTGCCCTAATTGTTTTACCGAGTGTTAAACATTTTCACAAGGCTGATCAACTTTCTTAGAGACAGCTGTGAAAAAAATGAAGCCAAGATATGGTTATCTCCAAATTCAAATCTGTTAATGATGAGATTTGATTGTCATTTTAGTTTTTTATGTGGAAACTTTAGTTTTATATAACATGAATTCCTTCCTCTCACCTTATGTGCGTCCTCAACTTACTGCGATTCAGTCTTACGGTACTTTTTCGGTGCCATTAATAGCGTTTTACAGCGCCAAGTTTTACAGCATCAAGTTACGGCACCGTAAGCACCAACAAAAAGAATAGGTATCAAGTTAATGGTGCTTACAGCGCTGTAACTTGATGCAACATCAAGTTACGGCACCATAACTCAAGTTACGGTGTCGTAAGCGCCGTTAAAACGCCGATAATGGAGAAAAATCGACTTACGGCATGGCGCTGGAACGGATCCCACGCCATAAGTCAAGGACGCATGTATTACCCATGCATGTACTGTATCGTGTCTCATATTTATAAAACTGTGAGTTTTTGTTGTTAAAATATATCGTAACGGATGAAATGGAATGAAAATTTGGTGTTGAAATTTACACTGTACAGTACTGACGATTGTGTTCAGGTTTTGGAATAACCAAATTGATCAGACTGTACTGTATATTGTTAAAAAAATTTACGATAGATATTTTGATAGCATTAGTAAGACTTGGCTATACATTATTTCCCATCAGAGCCTGCAGTTATGTACCATCAGTCCAGATCTGAAAGAACTGCTGCGCAAGTTCCGGTTTCGTCGTGCAACAAACAACGCTGCAATTATAAGTAAGATTTGTGGGTTTCTTTTCGTCTTGCCTTCAGTGTTGCATTTGGTGTTTTCAATGGTATGTTTCCAATTTAGGTCATGTAATGGAATGTGTATTGATTCATAAGTACAGTAGTTGCTTTGTAGATACTGCAGGTGAAATTTTTACCGTAAAGAAATTTATAAGAACCATTCCTGAACTTACAGAAATTTCCACAGTGCCACTTCTTAAGTAATGAAACTTGTAGATCTACCAAACCAGCAAGAAGGGATTAATCTAGGAAGAAGAATTGATGAGAGAATTGTGTAGAGGAGAACATAAAACCATTAAGTAATTTAATCAGTCTAATTTGATGTGGAAATTACACTCGAGGACGAATGTTTTGCTTTAATGGAATAGTTATGTCACAGCAGACTGTTTCCCTTTTTGAAGATTCGTTGCATGCTGTTTCACATTATCAGACTATGTCAGCACTTGGGTGTGAGTGCACAATCAGCATTCTGCAAAGCAATTGACATGCTTTACTGTACATGAATTTATTTCTATTGACAATATATGATTAAAGCTTAAATAAGTAGTACTGTAGACACATTTCAGTCAGCATTGAGCATGCCATAGGAATTTGATGCTTGTCATTGTGTGTTTGGTAAAAATATGATTACAGTTTATGTTGATTACATTAGTTACACAGTTTTGCAAGGATACTTGGAAGAAAGCTGTGAAGCGAAAGCCACGTATTCTTGCAACTGTTCATGATATGGTACACAATTGGAACTTATAAATATTACTAGTAATATATCTGCAGTTGATTAAAATTTCAAGTGAGATGTCATCATGGAAGGTTTTAGGTAACCGGAACAATATTGGTAAGAATTTGGCTTAACAGAAGGAGTGAGAAATGATTATTAACATCAGTGGTTTGGAGTTTGTGCTAGCATTTTTTCTGATAACTATTCAAGTGTAGTGCTTTTTCACATTATGCAGAATTTTTCTTCATTCAGTGAATTTAATAACTGTGTGTACATTAATGACATTTTTTGTGGATGTTAGGTATTTTGAAATTTCACTTTTTGATTAATAGTTTGATACATTAATAGTAAATGTTGTACCAGTGTGTTATCTTAATTGACTGTAGGTGATGAAAGTGTGCAGGTATGAAATCCAGGTATGATTTCATGAGTATGTGATACTACTGCAAAAAGTTTGAAATCAGCTGAAGAAAAAATATGTGTAACCAGTAGTAATACAAAGATACGTTTGATGTCTATAATTTCCATGCGTATATCAGTGTAATTTTTACTAAAATTCATGATTTATGTCTTGCCAGTTACAGTTTTAACATTTCCATTAAATATACAAACACTTATTTACTCATGCTCTGCTACTTGGTATGGTGCAGTAGTAACCAGGAAAGGTATTGGTAGGCAAAACAAGTTTTGAATCTTCCTGCTGTTAGCCTCCTTTACTGTACTATATGACAAACAAAACTGTTTCATATTCAAAATTGTTGAAGTTTGCTCCAGTTTTGGGATGCTGCACTTCTGAAATTTCACATCTTTTCTTGATAAAGTTATTACACATGTGTTTTGTATTTAGGACATGCAGTCAGCTCACATGGAGTTAAACGCATAGCGTTTCTTAGTGTAAGCCAGGTTGTTGCCATTTGTAAAACTCTCTAGCTTACATCGCCTAGTGGGAAATTGTACGGGGCTTGGAGTTGTCTTCTGATTAAGGCATTTTACTCTGTGAAATGCCCAGTAATAGCATGTTTATGTTTTATATATAAATAAGGCTTTATTTCTTTCGCGTAATATAAGTCCTAGGCAGTTACCTAGTACTGCACTATATAATTATTGTACATGGTGTTGCTCACATTGTTTGAATCAGTAGTGCTACTTGTTCTCTGTAAGAGAAAACATTGGCTTTTCAAAGACACTCCGATCTTGAAGACATTCCAGTTTTGAAAGGCAACATTTTGAAAAAATGAATGGACTTGTCATTCTCTAACATAATGAATTCTTTTAATATATTGAAATCAGAGAAGATGGTAATGGGCATTTACAGTATTTGCCAGCCTAAAAGACACATTTTACTAGACATTTTTGGAATAAAATATTTAAAATTGGCACTCAGCCTAGCAGACCTCTTTGAAGGTTACAGTTGTTGGAAGGAGATAGGTGACATGTTCTGAGCTATGTAGATGTAGCCAATTTTTTTTTTTTTTTTTGAATAACATTAACTTTCATGATAATTCCTGTTCAAATGAGGTGTGTGTACACCAGTACAAAGTAATGACAATTTTTTAGGAAGGTGTTGGAAGTTGTAACAAAGTCAACAGTAGGTACAGGCATGATAATAATTATGATGATTAAACACCATATGCACAGCCTGTTAGTGTGTGTGTGTGTGTGTGTGTGTGTTTGTCTTTTGATTTTATATAAAGTAGCTACCATTTTGTACTCGCAATTTTGTATCACCACATTGAGAATCTAATGTACATTTCATCCAAATCTTATTGTATGTGTGTGCATCCAGAGATTAAGGTGGAGTAAAATAACAGTACTCAGCAACCTGAGAGTAAGAGAACAGAGAGAGAGAGAGAGAGAGAGAGAGAGAGAGATAGAGAAACTCAATGCATAATATTAGAAAATATACGTAGTTTACCATAACATGATGTGCATGTGTCATTTATATATGCATATATATGAAAATTTTTATCACACCATGATTTATATACATTCATGAAGTTTGTCAAATGTTGTTTAATATCAAATTCATGCTACTCTCATTAAAGATATCAATATTCCCATTGGGGAATGATCACCATGCATATATATGAAATTTTTATCACACCGTGAATTATTTATAAGTGATAAATGGATTGGATAAATGCAGGGTCTCAATCCCACGACACAGTTTCCTTCCAACAATTCCGGTCGATGGTCTACCCACTGAGCTATCAAGAGGGGTGTAAGCAGCAAAAACCAAATTGGACTTCCACTGCCCCACATTAATATGTCTCCAAGAGAAAAATTTCTCATGAAATTAAATAAAGTAGCAATTGCTCTTAAATTGTGGATACTGCATATTTACTTTCAATAACAGTAAGAGATGTGGATCAAGTTTCTCATATGCTAGCCATGTTAAATATTTAACAAAGAAAGGTTTCGCATACTTTGACAAGGGTGTGTTCAATTTTATAACACCGCAAAATAAATGATTAACTGGCAGTTTTCTCTGCAAGACTGCTCATCATGCATATATGAGAGTCTTGTGCCCTGAATGAAATCAGTCTTCTGGGAGCAGCAATATCTTAGGATTCCAGATCGGGTAAGAATGTTTTGGGTTCCATGTAAGAAGCTCTTAGGTTGCTTGGCTGAGCAGATTTCGTCTAGCTGTACAGTACTAGTCACCATCCTATTCTTAATGTGGGAATCAGCTCTCTTTCACTGTAAGATTCATCCCAAATAATGTAAATTTTCATATTAAAACTTTTTATTTGGATTAGTATGTACCTACTGTTAAAGTAGATCACCCAGCCTCCCCACAACTTACTGGGCTGTCAAGGAGAATTCTGACAAGAGCTAAAACATTGAAAACACAACTGGGTTAGTCAAACAATCTTTTTCTTCTGTTGTTTGAATGTCGGCATGCCTGTCCACGCACAGACATAGCTATCTTGAACAGCACATAAGTATCCAAATGATGAATTATATGAAAATTTAAATTTTCAGAGCTCTCTGAAACTGAACAAGTAAATATTATTTTTTAAATTTAATGACAACTCAGTTACTTTATGTGGAATTGCTGTACATTATAAGCTATGCAACTTGACCCCAGGGTAGCATGTAGGCTATCTTCATTACGCAACGGATTTCGTTACTTATCAGGAAGGGGGGGTGGGGCGAAGACTCCCAACTGCCAATTATGAGATGCCACTTTACATTTATCAACATAATTTTAGTGCTCTTTTGAGGAAGAGCATGTATTTTAACATCTGCTATAAAGGTCAGTTTAGCCGTCATATCTTTTATGGGAATCATTGCCCTTCAAACCTAGCATAGCCTAAAGTAGCCTACCCTTAGGGTGAAACTCCCCACGGATGATGCAGTTTTAATTTCAGCACTATACTGTACTGTAGTTCTTAATTAACTGAGAATAACATTTACTGTACTCTATTCAGATACCTGTACTACAATGCACTGTATTTTTCTTGATATAAATGCAAGTACAGAATGAAAAATAAAGCATATATACTGTATAGACAATATATATGCACGCAGATCATGAAAGAGGTGATCGCAGATAAACGAAATACTCTAAAATTGAAAGGTTTGTTGGGAAAGCAGTTCATTGTGATGGAAACTTATTGTGTAAATGTTGGCTTCTTTTGTGTAAAAATATGAATAAGTTGTACAGAACCATATCTTACAGTAATTCAGAATAGGGCAGTAAGAGTTAATCAGGCGTAAAATCTTTGAGTGATAACTTTTCTGTGTTTTTGGAATTATTTGTAAAGCTTTGAGTACATTTAAATTGAGTATTAATAATGTACACCACTGTAGAGAAAAGAAAACTGGCCTTTGGTGAATGTTATTGTTGCTGGCTTGTTGAGCTAAAGTTATGCTCTTGTGCCAATGGTAAGGCAGTAACTCAAATTATTCTTTTAGCATCATGTGATGCTATGCCATCGAAAGATATTTATCTTTTTGCAGTGGACAAATTTTCTTCACAAAGAAGCATTATTCTTCTAACCAGGGTAGTATTTTTATGCATTTAGCATTTTAATGAGCTTTAAGTCAATATCATTAACACTCGATGTTTATCATTTCAGGTGTAAGGGCCATTTGTCAGCCTCTTATAGATTTGATCTATGTATAGACTTAGCCTGTTAAAGCTAAAAAAGTTATTTGTATCATCAACAAAAAATTGAACTTTTAGAATGATACATAATATAGTACCACTATCTTAGTTTAGTCATACATCATTGCATTTATTTAATTTGGAGTGTTGCCAGTTATGCCAATCTATCTGATGGCATTTTTCCTCCATTCTTCCTGTGTATATGAAGTTGCCACCAGTGTAGGCTCTTTTGCACAAACTGGGGGATGCAAGATTCTAAAATAAGACAGGACATTTTTTTGTGTGACTGAATTTGTCCTTGTCTCTCACTTTGGCATTCGTTACTGCCAGACATATGCCATAAATACATAAAACATCCTACAGTTGAATATGCCATAAGCATGAAATGGCTTATGGTTGATGTTTTATTAATGTAGTGAATGTAAGTCTTCTGAAATGAGATGGTCATTGAAGAGTTGGTGTAATACAAAAAAATACAATATACAGGGAGTACCCGGTTATCAGCAGGCTTGGTTATCGGCGATCCAGTTTTTCGGCACTTGTCTAGCAACGAAAAGTGGCGATTTTCGCTGCCGACATGCACCGATCTTTGCTTATCGGCGCCGATAATCACGTACTGGTGCCAATACATACCTAACATAGGCACCGATGACCAAAAATCAGCGATTTTTGCCTCTTGTTGGTGCCAATAAGCACCGAAAAAGTGCCAAAAATCACTGATTTTCGGGTATCATTGATTTTTGCTTATCGTCACACCATCGGAACGGAACCTCCGCCGATAACCGGGGACTGCTTGTACCAGTATTTTATGTGTAGGTTATGCTGGCTGAGGAAGGAAGTATGCTGAAATATTCTGAACTTTGTCATTGTGCGGCAGTAAGGCTAGCGATTATGTTACGTGTCCTTCTACTGGAAGTGTGTTGCACTGTAGTGCTGCATTAGTATTAGTTACACAAATTCAGTCATTTATGTTGGGTGAACTGCAGTTAACCACAGTTCACCTCATCCTCTTAGCTATAAGCTACATGTCTTCGGCTCCCTGCCTCTCATCTGTAATAGAGGCCTGTCAACCATGTGGTAATTTTTTTTTCATAATTTTTAGGGACAGTAGCCATAATGCAGAAAAAAGTACAGTATATTTTTCTGGTGTTAGAACTGTTATTTTTAAATATGCACCCTGTATGGGTATTTGTAAATAATGTATTTGTAATTTGATTATTGTAAGACCAATGCCATAGCGTATATTACCTTGACCATGAAAAAGAATTTAGTTTCAGAAATTTCTAGCTATGAATACTTTTGTGTCACTTTGATTGGTTTTGTTTTTGCAGAATTCATCATGAAAAATTGGTTTAGTGTTAGATATTTATTGTACTGAGTCTCTCCTTCTGCAGTGCATTTTATTCACAAGAAATTACATGTTACTCACTGTTTTAGGCCTTATGACATTTTTTAAACCTTTAGTATTGTGCTTCTAAATATGACCCAATATTTCAATATGAAATTCTTCCTTCTGGAAGTAAATCCAAGGTAGTTTGTTAGTAAGGTTCAACAAACCTGCTTCTCTCCACCAGTGCAGCGTCACCCATCACAGAATAGGGCTGTTTGTTGTAAACAGAGTATATACCCCTTATTACTCCTTATCATCACTTAAAATGAGACTGTGACTGTCACGAAATGTTGCCACAAAGTTTTAAGGAGATACATCCAGTTTATATATTTGTGTAAAATCCCAATCCCAGTAGAAAAGACTACTGTATTTGATTGCCTTTTAGAATAAATGTGCTTTGGACTGTCCCTTGACCACAAGGCATTTTTGTTATCTTGGTTAGCTTGTATCTGTTGTTACTGAATAGTACAGTAGGTCAGCTCTGAACAGTGAGTGTCTCAAGCTGATCCGTTTTCTACTTATTTTTCAGCCATGTTTGGGTTCTGATGTAAGCAGAATTATTAGCACCTCTATGATTGTATCAACAGTATCATGGTGATGAACATCTTAGTTTGTCAACATGCATGTACTACCTGTACTACAGTAGTACTGAAAAGCAGTGGTCATGGTACCTTTGTGCCATCTGAGAAGAAGAATAGGATTTTGAAGCAATAAAGACAATACATCTTCATGGGATGTTCCTCTGCCCATGAAGAAAATGCTTTAAGGTCATATCACAGATTTTAGCTGTTTCATAGCCAAGGTTAAACTATCAAAATCGAGAGTGGTGACCAGGCATACTATGATAACAGACCGAGGTTAGCATTTGGAGTTGAATTTTTGGAGAGCCACTAATTATCATTGTCTTTGCCAGTGGCATGGAAGTAGGTGCTGTTTTCAGTTTGGTGTATCTGTTTAGTTGGTTGCGAGGATTGTGCAAAAATTTTTGTGAATTTTTATGACAAAATTTTTCTAAAAGGTGGCTTTGTAACAAGCAACAAGTAATTTGATTTTGGCAGAAATAGGAATGGAACTTTTGGTGAAAAGTACTTCGCTCTCTTAAATGCAAAGCAGTGATTAAAGCTAATGCAGTAGATGCGTAGGATATGGAAAATGGCCCATGCTTACATCTACATACACGGAATGCATCTTATGTTCATTTAGATTAGGTATCCCTGCAATTACCATTGCTCATCCCTGGTGGAGGTTCACAGTCTGAATGCTCTTTAATGCTCTTTAGTCTTACTCAAAGTAAGGAACACTCACATGGAACAAGCCTAAAAAGCTATTGACTTGGGAAATAAGCTCATGCTGAATAGAAGGATTTATTCAGTAGAGTTATGCTTTCACGGCAGTCGACCAGTGCTGTCATCATCCGGCAAGGGTAACAGTTATGTGAGTGACACTGTTGAGTTATCTCAAGTCTATAGGCATAGTATTCCAGTTACTTTGGTAGTTTCTGAATCACATATCAGCACTTTAGTTGTTCAATCATTTACTCACCCTGTTTTGTGATTTATGCCTTCCATTTCTGATGTTAATCCTCCCTCTTGTACTCAGTCCCCTGTCTGTTGCCTCATATTTCGTACCTTTTGACAGTTTTACCTATTTGTACTAGCAGCCTTTCCTTGTCCGCTGCTTCTGGTGTTGTAAACATGGCTCTTACTGTCACTTTGGCAGGGTCATGTCTCGAGCTGAAGCTTCACCTCCTTGGATTTTTTGTTGAAGCACAAGGCAAGTGATTCATCTAATGTGGTGACATCATATGAGAACCTTTTACCTTCTCCCATTCAAAGTTATCCCTTCCAACCAGTTGTCTCATCATCTAGTGTGCCACCCACTCCCTCCTAACTATGTGATACTTCCCAATTGCTTCCCATGATATTGCTGAGCATGTTACCTTCTCAGGCTTCTACCCCTCCTCACCATCATAGTCAGTAGATTTTCCAGTTTCTGCCTCCCCAGTTCTTCCTTTAGACTTGATGGATTTCAACCGCAATCCGGAGGATTCTCCATTGGTTTTTGAGCCTGTTCAGCCGAGTTGGAAGGTAAAGTTATCTGATTCATTTACACTGCATTTTGAGGTGATTGTGAAAGTTTTATCCCTTGAGGCAGGTTCTTGGGCTGCAACTGCTTTGGTTTCCCGTTCTATGAAGCTGCATAGAGCTGCCAGTGCACAGGTACGAAGCCAGATCTTCATCCTTCTCCCACTCAAGACAAGTTTTTTCAAATTGTGTGACCCATTAAAGTGAAGATCTCTCTAAACCAGTAAGGTTCTATGGCCTAGCAGTAATGGAGAAGTGATTATGAAGTCTGTATGTAATTCAGTTGAAGTGCTTTCATTTACTGAAGTTGCTTGTAGCATAGCTGCTCATTTATTGTGCCAAGTGAAACAGTGTGTTAGTCCTGAAGGGGCGACAGTTCTTTATGGAACTTTGGAGTATTTGAGCTGTTTTGGACACTGTGGGAGAAATGCTTCATGTTTTTGCCAGCTCATTTTTAAACAAACAGGAACAGTTGTGTTCATATTTTATCATATAAAGTAGCTCCAGATCAGTGGTTAGTCCATTGCTGAAGATGCCTCAAATCAGGAGTGTAGGGAATTTTCAACACAATCTTTAAAATCTTCCTTTATGCATCCTGCACCTGCAGCTAATCTAGAATCAAAAGTTCTGTGCAGGACATAAATCCAAACTGTTGTTAGGTTCTTCCACTTCCAGTAAGCCCTTTTGGGATGATATGGCTCACATTCTAAGGGAGAGAATTGCAAAGGCAACTGTAACTGATGTTTCAAGCCCCAAGGTCCAGTACAAGGTCATCTTCAGAGTTTTTGGGGTGTTTGGCGAAGTTTTGGAGCAGAACCTTGGGTGGTGAAGGTTCTCGGAGGAATATGTAGTACCTTTTGTTACACCTCCACCCATGTAAGCATCCTCGATATCCTTCCCAGCATACTTTCATCACACAAAAAGTTCCAAATTTTGCAGGAGGCGATCAAACAGTTTGTAAGCAAGGAGGCAATTGAGCCAGTTTTAGACAAGTCACCAGACTTTTACAAAAGCCTTTTTCTCATTTCCAAGGCCTTGTGGGGCTTTAGACCAGTATTGGATGTTGATGAAGTCATCCAGTTCAGTCTCATGCAAAATCTATAAAGATGATAGTTACCATGGCAGTACAGTCCTTTGTAGGTGGATCTAAGTACCTTTTTGGCAAGATAATTATGACAGCTAAAAAAGGAGACCACTGTAGTTTTTGCCAGGATAAGGTGTGGAATCCTTTTTGCTCTCTGCAAGAAAAAACTCAGCACTTGTCTATGTTGGATCAAGTTGAATTCATATATTTATGTTTCTAGTTTGTCTTCCTCCCCTATTAACTAATGATGAGCAACTGTTATACAGCCCATAGGCTAAGGCAGAGTTAGATCACTGATCTGATGTGACTAAACAAGTTTCAGTCAATATTTCTCTTCCTATTACATGTCTTCCCGAGTCTCTTCTGACGTTGACATTGTATTTCAAGGTATAATGAAAAGATTATTAATAATCTTGATAATCAGGGAGGGGCTCTAAATTACTCTTCAGAAATGATGTTTGGGATTCGACATCCCAAACAATGGAAAATGCATTTTTCCAGTGAGAAAGAAATGTAAACTGTAGTGCATTGTGCAAATGGTTCTTTAAATGCAGATACAACAATTTGCCCATCCTAAAATTCCTCTGGAAGGCTACTGAAAGGTAATCTAAATTCAGGATTTATGACTGCCAATATGCCTCCAAGATAAATTTTAGGTGCTCTTTTAGATTCAGATAAGTATATCTAAGATAGTCTTTACAATGGCTATGACTCTAGCTTTGTTGAAAGTAATTTTAATGTTGATTTTGATTTGGTTAACTACAAACCCTTAAACTTTTGTACCTTAAATACTGAAGAGTACATTTTGGCTTCAGTCACTGTTTTCTAAGCAACCAGCCACCAGAAGCACATAATGTATTTAATGAACAGAGACCTGTCATGTTCTGTGTCCTACAGGTTAGGATTCAAAGACTGTTGTTTGTAGGCTTTACTAGTGACAAGGTAATAGATGTATAAAATAAGATAGTTCAGTATGCAGGTGATGGTTCTCTTTTGCAGGTATGTAGTCCTTAAATGCAAAGTGAAGTTGCTTTACTTTGAACAGACATCTGCAATGGATCAGCCCTTTGTGCATTAAGTATGGCATGAAGCTGAACTTTAGCAGAGGTAACGTGACTGAGTAAATGATGTAATGCCATTCTCCCAGATGTGATTCCCTTCCCATATATGACATGTCCTTGATGATGTTGGTGTATGTCTTTCTTTTTTGCAGCAGCAGCAAGAAAATATTTCCCTAATGCTGCAAGAAAACTAAGAGACTTTTATGCCTACAGATCATAGTTTTAGTGGCACATTGTTTAGCTCCTGCGGTCTACCGTTATTAGGATATGTTCTGCTTGTGAGTCAACAGTTTGATTTAGACCATTTGTAAAAGATAGCTCTTTAGCCATCCTCCACAAATTTTTTCCAGCGAGGAACTTTTGTTAGCACCAAAATCACAGATGGATATGTAGGTTTCATTAGAAGGCTCGTCAGTTCTTTGTAGTAAATAGAAAAGCTGTAATTTTTTTAAAATGTCAAATGGAAACAAAATTTTAAGATCAAGCTAAAATTAGAGATAACCAAATACGTACCCACCACCCATACTATACAGTTTTTTTTGGTATGATTTTAAGCGCATCTAAACTGGAAAGTCTATATTGAGTATGTAGAGACCAAAGGAAAAAGTGGCCACTTAAAAAGAAATTATTATACAATACTCAATGCTAATATAATTAATATAACGAAGAAAAGTTTTATTAACTGTATAGTATAAAAGTCACATACTGAATTTACTAGCAATTTTTTCCATTTAAAAATTTAGATCAAATACACAATGAAGGTCTGAGATTATGTAGTTGAACTCTGAAATCTTCCTTTAAAATTATGCATAAGTTGAATTTTGTGAGGCATCCCAAATTTTACATCATGGCCACATAACAGTGCAAAGGTCGGTAAAGATTAAAGTAAGTGACAATCACTAAAGTGCTATATGCATTGATTAGCAAGAACAAATAAAAAAATTCCCAAATAGTTCAAATAGTTCAGTAATTCCAATAGGCATTTCTATTTTACTGATGTTGAAGCTGATTGTCAGTGTTTTTGCTTCCTTATTACAGATGGTATATTTACAGTTCTTTAAATTGTTGAATATTTTTAAAATCATGAATAGTAGACTTGCTGAGTATGCAAAGGTACATTCCATGATGCTACCTCAAACCAAAATTCCTGTAGAGTTAGAATACATATTGCAGAACATTCACCTTAGAGTGGGCATACAATGTATAGTGCAGGTAGGCCTATAAAATCTTGGAACATTCTTAATTATTGCCAGTTTTATCTGGAATGGTTTGGATAATTTTGTAATGTTTTTGCATATTCTCCAAATGTAAAAATTATGTTCATAGTTTAGCATATTAATACTGATCTCTCTGGAAATTTACATACTGTAACCTATCTGATAATAATCCATCATACAATAGGTGAAATATACTGGAACAGCACTCCCTATACCTCATCAATAATAGTTGTTTGGAAGAAATTACTTTCCATATCTTGTCCAAAGCTGTAGGAGAAATGGTTATACAGTATTGAATCTTGGGAAGTTGCTGATTTGTATCGCAAATATCAACAAGCTTATCTTCGAGCTTGATGTTTGAAGTTTAAATTAATTTTCCCCCCAGGTAAATACATACTTTCCCCATAGATGCTGGCTAATTTTAGTACTAAAACTTGTGCATCTACAACATGTATGGACATTGGTTCCTTTCAGTACCAAGTGAATGAGTAAGAAATGTAGAAGGTGGAACTCTTCTGGTTAACAGGTAGAAGAAAAACTAATTATTGAAGGGCTGTTAATGGTGCGCTATAAAGGCAGAAGAATTCAGTCTGTGTGTGGTTTTCTTTTTTTCAGGAGGCACATTTTTTTTAGCCTTGTGGGAAGGAAATACCAGTACAGTATTTCATACATAAAGTCTAACAAATCTCTTATATATGATGTTTAGTACATTCAGACAAAATGTTTGATATAATTGATGTCCTTTGTATTTTGAAGTACTTTACTGTCGGAAAAAAAAAGATTGTGTCAGTACCTTATAGTTTCTTTTAAATTAAATAAACCATAGTTAATATGCCATTATATGGATTACTAGATGTAGGTTTAATAAACAAAATCATAAATATGTGAATGACACAAAGGTTGAAAGGATTTGTTGCTAGTATTGCAACAACAGTTTGAATGAGAGCACAGACCACTGTTACCACGTTCATCTGCTCCTCACCCAGTCCAGTACTTCAGTTCACTTTCTAACTATATACTGGGTTAGGAATTTTTGATACTGTATTGGTTAGCTGTGTAAAATATTGCATCATATTCATTAGAGCGCTGCAGACTTGCTGTAGTTGTATTTATAGCCTAAGTAGTCTTCCAAGAACTTGTCTCCATTTTAAAAGATTAGAATTCTCCAGTTCCATATTTGCAGATAGTAGAAAAGTTAAGACAGACATTCAGTGTTGTGTATTTGGTGAAGCAGGCCAGTTTAAGCCTGCTTTGCCATATCTGCATGCATATACAGTAGTACAATTTCAGTCAAAGATTTTTAAAGGTGTCACTCATAATAGCAAACAGCAGTCTCATGCTAAGCTGACGTGGTTCATTAAAAAAAAATTTGGTTCTTTCTAAGCATGCAGTTAGGAGAGTACACATAGCAGTTTGCCATAATTTGTTATTGAAAGCTTGCCATAAAGTGGTTGCATAATATGCTTAGTTCAATACAAAAATATTGTAAGACATACCTGAGCTTTGCACATACACCAGGTACTGTGTTCTACAAAGTGAGAAAAGTTTTTCTTGTAGAGTATCACAAGTCATTCGATGTAGGTGTAGAAGCTTAAGCTTTGCTCTTACAGACTTCAGCCTCAGGAGGGGCTCCCGGAGTCCCCTCCTCATTGCACTTGATGGGCATCTTCCCCTGGCCTGCCTCCTAATCTCCAGTTGTGTCCTACAGTGAAGAAAAAAAAAAAAAAAAATGAATTATGTAGGTGGAATGGGTGGCTGAGATTGTTGGAGATGAGAGTATTTGTTAGTAGATCAAATGAAACAGCACATCATTTCAGTCAAGATGGAATGCTGTTAGTTGGCTGGGTAAGTATATGAAAACTTCTAATTTTTATAGTGGATGGTATATGCAAAACTATGTAGTTCACTGTACCTCAGCTGCAGAGTCAGGTAGTTTGAGGTAAATTGCTCCTTTCCTACTATCACTTGAATGTACTTTGATGGCAGAAAGATAAGTTACGAATCTTGTCATGTACTTATTGTCTTGCATCTGTTCTCTGCACTGATTTGGAATTGTGCTATGTGGTTTGAATCTTTATCTCTTCCTGTACTTGAGTGTGTAAAATGGTTGAACTGTATCTTTTGATATGCTGTGCTTGATTCCTTGAATATATGGCTCATGTCTTTTTTTTTATAATTTTCCTTTTCTTGATATATAATGCTGGCTTGGGGGATGCCTTGCAACACTGATATCTGTTGGAAGTGTTTCAAAGAACGTTCTGTTGTTTTTCTTGCGATAAAATTCAGAATGCTCCTGAGAAAGTAAATAATAGATTAGTGAAATTTAAATATGGGTAATTGTAAGGTTTCTGTTATTAGTATTATCGGTGGGGGTGCGATACCTTAACTTGAATGTGCATATCTGGTTATCTCTGTTTGAAGGGACAGATTCATTGTATAATCCTATTTATTTCATAGTAGGATTATGGTAGTGTACATTACCGTACAATTCAAGGGGACATGGAATGCTTTTATCAGTGTTGTATTGCTCTTTTTTTCAGTGATGCTGTAGCAATAAGCAGGTGTTCTTGCCATGCAGGCTTTATTGATGAAAACAGAAGTTAAGAATATAATTTATTTCAAATGATCAGGGTTTGGAGTTGCTTATTGTGCATATTATGCCTGTTGCTATTTGGCTTACAGCAGTAAGGCTTTATGTATTTGGAAAATTCATTAGCTGTAAAGTAATCAGTTTATAGAAGTTGCTATTCTACTGGGTTTCTGTAGCATCATCATATCTCAGGGTGGAATCTATTACTGTATTTAAAACCCATTTCGCTGCACGTCTAATTACGGTCTTGGTTTTACAGTGAAAGTAGATCAGCAGTCATCCCAAATCATCTTGGATGAGGAACTAGAAGATATTGAAGATGTGGATGACCTGAGGAATTCCATTCCTGATACTCAGCCGCGGTATGTGCTCATTTCCTGGAGAATTAACCACAGTGATGGAAGAGTGTCATTCCCCATGGCCTTCATCTTCACTACTCCTAGAGGTCAGAATTTTTGTTCGTGTTACTTTAGTATGAAATTGTATTTCAAAAATCGTGTTGACTTTAGTGTGAAACTGTATTTCAAAAATAGTGTTGATCTATATAAGCCCCAATTATAAATGGTTCGTTTGTAACTAATTCTTGAATGATCATAGAATCAGAATTCAACCAGTAAGTGTTGGTCAAGTGTGCTTTTCACAAGTAGGTAAATATATTACAAAGGATGACTGCATCCAATAAAGCTGGTTGCTGCTCAGTAGCATATTTTGTAGAAAGATGTCTGCGGAGGTATTTTAAAAATTTTTAATACTTAATTGTATTTGAAAAACTGTGAGGGAGAAGTAGCACTGGATTCCTGCCAAAGCAAAGGATTAAAGTGACCAAAAACAATGTTTGAAAATCCCAGGAACAATTATATTGTAACAGATAAAGACACAGTTAATGATGGAGAAATGAGACAAATAAGTAGGAAGTGGTGAAAATGCTAGCTAGAAGAAATGTAGGCATTTGTTTTGTGCAGGAGATAAAAATATAAAGGAGCAGGCACAAAAACAATTAATAGTGACAGAGAAATATAAACAGTAGGTATACTGGTCAGAGATTAAATGCTGGAAGATGAGATACAAGTGGAGCAAATAAATGAAAAAATAATGGCAAATGATTTAAGGATGGAAATTTGAAAAAGAAAAAAAATTGATTTCATTGTGGTCTGTTAAGCATTCAAAAGGATGGATTTGTTTTGTGTGTACAGTAATTGGTATTTCTTCCTACTGGAATAGAAGCCATCACCTTTTAAATTAGAAAATATCTTTCATTCATAGAGCTGACTAGTTGAATAAATGTAGCTTCATGGATAGCCATATGGTGGCCCTGGTGTGACGGGGTGGGGGACCACATACCTTCCTCATAGGTGCCCATGCACTCTAATCTTTCGACCTTTTCATGTGAGGTTGTGCTCTCACTTTCCCTCTTCCTTTGGATGAACTTAGCTGAGTTTAACATTCCTTTGTTCTTTTTCTGTTTTGTTGTCTTTGGTTGCTGTGCTTTTTCTCTTGTGGCAAAGAAATAAGATCACTGTAGATGTAAGGGTCTTGAGGGCCGATGGCCACTTCATGTCTCCTGCATCTGTAGACCTACATTAAGTTCTGTTCTCAGTGTCACAGTAAGGCCTGTGTCCATTCTTCCAAATGTGAGGAATGTGTGGATAGGGCTTTTCCTCAGTGAAAAAAAAAGGAAATGTTTAGGATGAAGGAAAAGGAAGGACAAGAGCCATTCACCATCATTATCAGGGCCTTTTACTCTACTGGTGATGCCATCGGATCCTGCATGGACCTTTCTTCTGCCGTTCTGTACTTCTTTACCACCTCCCAAGAGTGCTTCCTTTCAGCAAGGGTTAGCCCTCCCCACCAAAGAAATCTTGTCACTCTGTCTTCCAAAGGTATCGACTTGTCTGGCATTAATAGTCCGTCCCCACAGCAGCATCTCTCCCTGCTGATTATAATAATGATTTGTCCAAGTATGAGTGTGAGTATCATAAGGAAATTCAGCCCACTGGATGTTCTAGGTAGCCCATCCTTTTCTGCCTTACTAGGTGATTGGGGTGGGAAGAATGAGAAAACCTTGTCTCCCAGAATGGAAGATCTTGTCCTTCAAATATAATTTATGCTACCTAAAAAAAAGGCTTCTTTATTTTTCATAGTTTGAATGTCATAGACTTGAGTCTTGCACATTATTGTACAGTGTTTTTAAGAGTCTAAGAAATTATTTCATTTGGTTGGTTATCTTCATTATTGGGCAACATGATTGTTCCTTGCACACTGTTTATTGAGTCATGTTTTGTTACTTTAATTCTGAAGTCATCTGTAGATTCTATCACAAGATAACTCTCAGGTTGGTTTTTGCTTCAATCAACTGTTAGGTTTTTTTTTATTAAAGTCTTTTCAGCTGCTGAATGTCTATTTAATAGTAGGGTGAAGTCTTAGTGATGATACTTGGTTTTCACTCTTTAATTGAGAACCATGACCAGTTCTCTTTTCCAAATAAAGAATCAAAATGAGTGAAGGTGGGATCCTGCCTGAATTTAGTTTTTCTTTTTGTTACCTCTAAAGGTTATAATGTTTTTTCAGTTTCGCTGCTTTTTATAGGAAAAATCTGAAGGGAGAATCAAAGGCACACCAGAGGGTGAAGATTATTGGTTGTTATCATTACATGAAAAAATTAAAACTAATTCTGGATGTGTTCCTACCGGGTAGGTAACCCTACAAGAGTCGTCAGTCTGTCAAGTTTAGACCCAGTGCTAGGGGCAAGTTTGACAGAGTGTTTCACCTTGCTCTGCCATGTCAGGTATCCCAGTTTTATGGGTGGAGGCATGCTGTCCACCTCCACCCACCATCAGTTTCAAGAGTAGAATTTTCTATACGTAATCCAAATTATTGCAAGGACTTCATAATAAAGTCTATTTTGACAGAAGGAAAGCTGAGGTACAAGATTTTCAGGGCTTTGATGTCTTAACTTCATCAAAGCACTGGGAAACTGTTTCTCAGCTGCCATCATCCAAGCCCCTTAACAACAACAGAGGGTCAAGGATCTGGGGGCAAACAAATAACAATAGCAATTTTCTTTGGTATACTAAAAGTGTGATACCACATGGAGATTCTGAATTTAATTTAAAACAAAATAAAGGCAGTCCTCGCTTATCAACTGCATCGCTTAACAGAGTTCCAGTTTTGCAGCGCTTGGCTAATGACGTCATTAACCAGATTTTCGGCAACAGAAAGTGGTTTATCAGCATCGGTGACTAGTTTATTGGTGTTGGTAAGCGGTTTATTGGCACTGATAAGTGGTTCATTGGCACTTACGATGTCGTAAACACCATTTATTACCATAATTATTGGCGATTTTCGGTTAGCTGTGTTCAGCTGGGAACAGAACCCCTGCTGTTAACCGGGGACTGCCTCATGTTGATTGCCAATTTTCATTGAAGATTTTCCAACAGACCTTACCTTCCATGTGCAAATTGCTATTTATTCAGAGACTTTCTCACACTGGTAACAGTGGTATCAGAAGGCGACTACCAGTTTGAGTAAAAAAATAATACAGGCATTCCCTGGTTATCGACGGGGTTCTGTTCTGATGGCATGACGATAAGCATAAATTGCAGATTTTCGGTTATCGGCGCCTCTGTTAGGTATGTATCGGTGCCAATACGTGATTATCAGCACTGAGAAGCGGAAATCGGCACATATTGGTGCCGAAAATCGCCAATTTTCATCGCTAGACAAGCCCTGAAAAACCAGATCGCTGATAACTGAGCCCGTCGATAACCTGGGACTGCCTGTGTTTACATGGATGATATTGGTATACATATTACACAGCATCAAATATGGCATGCCATATATCATCAATAATGCCACATTAAAATGGAAGCTTAGGCCTCATCAGCCAGTTTCTAGTTGTCTATGGAAAAGACCACAGCACCTATGCCCTATAAAATGCAAAGTGGAAAAAATGAGATTGACTTAACACGTAAACATCATCATATACCTCTAAATCAAATAGCAAAGTTCTTAGGCATAAGGTTTGACACACCTAAATTGGAAAGCCTGTATAGGCCAAATAAAAGCCAAATGTAAAAATACTTAAAGTTTAATAAAGAAATTATCTCACACAAATTGGGGAGCCTTGACATTTCTGTACAAAGCAACTATCACGATTGTTCCAGATTATGGATGTTAGTTATACAGTTTAGTCTCAGATACAACTTTGAAAAGTCTGGATCCAGTTTATGATGGGAGACTCAAAATATGCACTGGAGCTTTTAAATCTTCCCCAAACTATTTAACTATTCTGTCCAAGTTGAAAGTGGTGAACCACCTCTAACCCGTTTCATGAGTAGCGATAATGTGTAGTGCATCCCTCGCGAATACCAGGGGCCCACTGCATAGCACTGCAGAAATATGTAATTTTTAGTGACTTTAGAAGTGCTGTAGAAACCCTCCAGAATTACAATACAGAAAATACCCTTTTACAACATTAAATTTTCACTTCACAGATTATATAAAGGTGGTAAAAATACAGAAATACATATACAGTGTACTGGTTTCCTGCCAGTGTAGGCATTAAAGGAAATGAAAAGTAGATAAAATAACACCTAAACTGCAACTGTTATGACAAAGTCACTTGTAGATATTTCTAATACTGCAACGATGTAACTGTAAAACCAGTTATAATCAATGAATGACAGGATATGTGCAACAAGGACATGATAGTAACAAATTAAAGCTGATCAAACCCACTGGTGGAATATGGAATTAATCTTATCAAAAGGAGTGAAACATGCAGATAATTTTGAATTCTCTTGGAATTGGTCACTTCATACATGTACTGTACAGACTGTGGAGGAATACTAACAATTAGCCTTTTTGTATGTGTGAATATTTCAAAATATAATAGACAACAAATGCCAAGCTTGGGGAACAAATCAGTTAAAGAAATTTTGTCAGATTCTCCATTTTTTATCAAGCCAATTACAGTACAGACTCTTTAAGAAACTTTAATAAAATCCCAACTTCATCATTGAGGACAAATCCTTCCAGCCAATTCTTTTAGAGCTAAATAAATTAGCTCAGTAGTCTGGCATCTTCTGTGTAGTGTATCTTGTCTCTGTTTTTCCTGTTGAATGTTTAGTTTTATTAATTTTGAAAATGTCAGACTTCCAGAGGACTTTAAACAGGGAGCAGTAGAACAATGAGGACAGTAATAACTATCTACAGCATTGGTTTTGAAATTTGTGATAAATCTGTTAAATTTCATTAGGCTTACTCAAGTGTTTACGGTATAAGGAAGAATTTCTCCATTGTGCACCTGATATAGACTCCAGTCAGTTCTACCAAGATAAAAATGAGGAATATAAGCAGTTGTGATGCTCTACAATTCAGTGGTTCTCAACCTTTTTTTAGTGATAGCACCCTAACTAATGTAATCATTACCGTGGCAACCCTTCTTCACCATCCCACCATATCGCATGAATTAAATTATTTTAATTAATAAAATTATCCATACTCAAACCAAAATTAGAACACCGATGCAGAAATATACAGCGCAAACAATGAATATATCATAAGAATTAGATAAACATAATTGGAGTAGACACACCGATGATAATTATATGAAGACTTCTGCAAACTTTTCTTTTTTTTTGCAAATGTTCATTGAGATGATCTAGCCAAGGCAAAATTCATGACAATCTTGCGGCACCCATAGGCACTGTCTGTGGCACCCCAGGGTGCCACGGCACCCAGTTTGAGAATCACTGCTCTACATACATGTATTAAGATTGGAAATTGATCACTGCTATACAGATCATCAATTATATTCCAGTCAAACCTGTCTACCACACAGGAGGACCACATATTTTATTTTGCCGTCATTAACACTTCAAAGCTTGTTCATATTCACTAGTTCTTCACTCCACAACTTAGTTTTATCTGCTGTAAAGCAATTGATATTCCAAGTTGGATTGTGAGTATTAATATTTACTGTTGTTAATGCTGGTTGTTGAATATTACCGTAAGGTCTGTAGGCGTCGTGAGTTATAATTCTCGTTTGATATATTTTATCAGTTAATAATGTGAACTGTTTTCAAGGTAGTTTTATAGCTGATATTTGAAAATTAAGATACAGTAATTTGTAATTACTGTATACTGCTATATTTCCATATGCATATATATTGTAGTTCCCAGATTCATTTCATTATGGGATCATGAAGATGCCAGATAAAAATATCTCAGTGAAGGACTTGAATAGTTTGTAAGTTGCAAAACACGGTAGTAGAAAGGTGTTTTTGAAGGATACAAAGGATTTTGACGAGAGATATTCAGGTTTTAATTCTGCTAATATTGTACTGAATGATGTAGTTATTTAAGGGATTATGGGAGTTGGTCAGATTTTGTCATATAAAAGTACAGTACTCTGTTGATGTTTTACTTTGGAGTTTATTGAATTATGGTTTTTCTTTTAACATTTTGATTTCATATGCAATTTTTTTTATATGATTTTGTCTATAATAAGTATGAGACTCCTCTGTAATAAGTACATCAAAAGTTGATGTGCACACAACAGCTATAGTGGATTCAAGTTTGTTTTTATTTGAATTTGTTTTTGGTAAAATTTTTATGCTAAAGCTTTGGTATATTTTTAACTTTGCTTCATGTTTCTATTAAAACAGGCATTAGAGTCACAATTTTGGTCTAAATTTTTAATTAATTACATATATTTGGTAGTTTTACTTTGGCTCCAGTAACTGATGATGGGACAATTTCTTTTCTTGATATCTTTCTTCTATACATTTTTCTTTTATTCTTATGGGTTCTTGGTATTCAACCTTATTTTTTATTGTAGGGTGTTGAATTTCCTGTATTTTTTCTTTGGTGTTAGTACAAGGTTGATTGGTGCGTAGCTTTATAGGTCTAACAGATTTATTTTTCTTGTTATTTTCATTGTAATTATTTTGCCTCTTAGGGGAGTTGTTTTCTAGTATTTTTCTTTTGTTTTCCTTATTTGATCAGGCTTAATATGGATATGGTTGTTATGCTACTGGTATTTCTGGATGCTGTTGTATTTTGATGCTAATACTGGAGAATTGGGAAACCTGGTTTCTTAGTATTGTTTTGTAAGAGGAATTTTTTCATGGCTAAAGGAACCCTTGTGTTTTTAACTCCAGCTTAGCGTCCTTTGCTGCCATGCTGTAGTAGCTTTTTGTTTTGCATATGGTGTTCAAGTACATGGTTAAAGCTGTTAGGGACAGTGCAGATCCGGTCCTTAAGTACATGTCCAGATATGGAAAATAACTCGTATTGTAGCAGTTTAGGTATGATTAGGCAAACCTCCCAGTTCTGACCAAGAATTTTCTGTGGTAGTAGTTTTTCCAATTTTATTTTTTGTAGTTTTTATTGCCATATTGATATATGTTTGCAGGGGGGTCTGATACATTTGTAGGTCATGGATATCATTACAGTGGAACCCGGCTTATTCGCGGAATTTTCTGTGAACACATTTTTCAATAAATCGTGGAAAATTCGGTAATTCACGGATTTTTTTGTCAAAAAATGTTCATTGATTACTGTATTTTCATGTTATTTTTGGACTAAATACATTTTTATCATAAAAAATGTATTACAAGCAGTCCCGGTTTACGATGGGTTCAGCTTACGACGTTCCGAGGTTACGACGCTTTTCAAATATATTTATCAAAAATTATTTCCCAGTTTACGATGCATGTTCCAGGGTTACGACGCGTCGTACGCCGATCCGACGGAGGAAATATGGTTCCAAAACTGCAGAATCATCAAAATTTGGAGGTTTTTTTGATGAAAAACTCAATAAAAATGCAGTTTACATCGTTTTCAATACACCCAAAGCATTAAAAGTAAGGTTTTCTTAGGATTTTTGATGATTTTCAACGATTTTTTGGTTTACGACGCGGCGTAAAAATGGAACCCCCGTCGTAAACCGGGGACTGCCTGTAGTCACAAAAATAACATGAAAAGAGGCAGTTACAGTATAAGCATTTTTCCAGGGCTTTGGTGTTCTACTTTTTTACTGGCAACATGTCTTCTTCATGAGGAAGACATTTAGTTAGTTATAAATGGTTAAACAAATCATTTATAACTGACTAAATGTCTTCCTCATGAAGGTGAGGTGCAGTATCTTTTACTTTCTTCATAAAAGTGAGGTGCTATATCTTTAACTGGGATATACAGTAATTAAACATAGTGACCATTGCTTTCATTCCTTTTATGCCTTTGATATTTTGGAGAACCAATAACTGAGCTTTAATGATTTCAGTCAACCATTTGTTTGTTTTTTGAAGTCTGAAATACACTTGTGTTGGACCAACAATCTCTCCAAAAATTTATTGAGTTGTATATTGTATAGTCTTTGCTAGACACATAAGGGAAGAAATTCCACTTTGTAATCTGCTTTTGAGAACTGAAGAAGTGTTTTGAGAGGAAGGAATCAAGACCCACTATTTGTTGATATATGGTTCAGTGAGTATTGAGTCAGCCTTAAATTTTATTTTCTACTTTATTCTGGTCGTAGTTTGGGACAGGTATTCATGCCATTTTCAGTTACCCCTTTGTTGCTGTCAAGAAATATTTTGTGTAACACAGTATTTAAGATTTTCTCAAGAACTCTCCCACCCCCACCCTTTCCTACAGGGTAGAATGCTGCCTTATCATTGCTCCTCAGTACCTAAGGGTCTCCAATCCAGTGAGATCGTACCCAGCACTGAGGGAAAGGTTTAAAGTACAGTTTCACCTTTCTTGACCATGTCAGGAACTCTGTTTTGTGGGTTAAGAAGCATGATGTCAATTGTCAGAACCAGCGAGAGTCAAATTTTGGTAATTTTGCTGACAGGAGTCATCATTGGTACATTAGAAGTTAAGAAGGGAAAAAAGAAAAATAGGATAGAGAAAAATAGAGGTCTAGCTTTGTCAGGGCACTTTGAACTGCCCTTGAGGGTATGGTTGAACCTCCTGGGGTACAAAAACTATCTTGTGGCCATTGCTAATTTTCTTGCACTGTGCAAACCCATCTCTTTCAGCAAAGTGCTCAGCCATCTAGTGGGATGCAGTGTTTACTGCCCAAAGTTGAGACTGAATTGCTAACGTGGAATGAGGTGGAAAATTAATATGTAATGCAATTGTGTTGCCCAAATAAGGCTTCTACAGATCCCAGATCTGATCCCAAAAAGATTTCCAACCAAAATGGACAGTATTGAGTTCTAGAAGGTTGATATTAAGGCCCTGCTCACCTGCTATTGATAAACTGTTGGTTAACTTGTCCTTAGAGATTGTGCTCCAACCCACTGAAGAGGCATTGTAGAACGAGGTAGATCTGAAGAAGGGAGGGGTGGAAAAGTTGAAGTCCTATAACCACCTAATTAGGTTCTGCACTTCATGAAGCATTGGTTAGTTTTTCTGAGATGGGCAAGACTACTGTTTAAGTGGATCTTGAGAGATTGCATACAGCATTTTTCATCTCCTTTACTATTTCCAAGAGGTTGGCAGTTGAACAGGTAAAAACTAAATTATCCCTCATTCAGTGCAATTGCAGAAAAATTAACATAAAACCTCTTGATATAAAAGTAATGTGTACGAATGTTAGAAATCACCAATCTAAATAGAAAATAACGACTCTGAATAGAAAATTTATGAGTAAAATAAATGAAACATGATTTCCTACAGTCATTGTGAACCCCTAGGACATAAACAAAGCAGACAAAGAGGTAAAAAATATGGAAAAAATACTTATATGTGAATAGTACTCCAAAAGGAACAACATAAATGCTTCCATGCTAGTGAAAGTTAAAAAAATGCCAGATTTGGAAAAAAAATTAAGTACCAAAAGAGATTTCTCATAGACGTATTGGAAGTAACTTCCATACCAAAAATGACAATAAAAGGGAATGTTCACGTGCATTTTCATCCGAAAGCATTGAAATGAATTGGAGATGGTGGTGAAATCTGTAGGAACTGTCTCTTGGAGGCCTTAAACATTTAACTAATAATGGAATTCCATCTTGAGATAAAGAGGAGTACTTCAGATTGAGATGGTGGTGAAATTTGTAGGAACTGTCTCTTGGAAGCCTTAAACATTTAACTAAATAATGGAATTCCATCTTGAGATAAAGAGAAGTACTTCAGATTGAAGCAAAAAGGAGGAGAAGGTTGAGCAGTGAAGCAGAAGAAATGTGGATGGTTAAATCACTGGTGAAAGCAAGATAAAAATGTGGGTTAAATAATTGGTAAAAGCATGTTAAAAATTTTCTTAAGAGCAGCAATTGGATAGAAGGAATAACTTATATTGGAGTCATTTTAAAAGTTAACTTACAATGGAGTAATTTTAAAATTATTTAAACAAAAGATCGAGAATGTTGGTTGCTCGGTTAAGCAATGAAAACAAATTATTGAACCTCAAAGGAGTAGAAAAGGAGAGGAGAGGAACTCATTTATTTCTACATCAATGCAGACAAATATATAAAAAATAATCTTATGTAGTAAGTAATGCAATAACAGCTAATGCAGTTCATTGTATGCTGTTGGATGACTTACGATCTGTCTAGTGTGTCAAGATTTGAGAATTTAACCCGGTTGTAAGTCAGGAGCTTTGTAGGAGTTTGTATCGATTCAGAGAGGGGTAAATGCAATTGAAGATATGTTTACCTGCATGGTATCATGTCACTTTGTACTACAGTCAAAGGTTACCTTTCAATAAGTGTTCTCTTATTCCTGTATTATTTAATAAATGCTTAAGATTAGTATTTACATGCTTAAAATCATGTATTTTTTTAGTAATCAGGTTTTTTTTCCCTTTTAGATTGCCAGCCACAGCTCCAGATGATGTACGCTGGAAGTTACAATTACATGATCAAGGAATGTGACCTTACCAAAGTCTTCCAGGTGCGAGACATTGAGGAACTTGATGATGACTGGATTCAGAGTAATCTTAATAAGTAAAGATCCATAGGTTAATCGCACAAATATACATTTATATAAGTTTCTATATACAGTATATTCTTTTTCACATTATGCTTTTTAATGTAATCATAAAAAATATGAAAAAATAATGGAAGAATTTATTATAAAAGGATATAATAAAATTGTTACATTATAAGAATTTGTTTTTCTTCAGCAGGAAAGTTAGTCACACAGACACAGGTCAGTAGAAAATACATGCAGACAGTTTCACAGATTTTTCATATAGCAGTTAATTTATCTATTACAGTCTAAAACACTTTTGAAAGGCTTAAAGAATTCAGAAGATATTTCAAACCAAGAAATAGAAGAAATGCACTTCTGATCAAAGTGTATTCAGGGAAAGCCCTAAAGAGTGAGGCATATCCTGCTTCTAACAGAAATGAAGCCACTAGTAGTCCTTTATCCTACAGTGGAGAAATCCAAAGGGAAACGCTGTAATTTCAGGATAATTTGCTTTGTCTTAGATATAGGAATCGAATGGAATAGTGTTTTTGGGCCAAAGGCCAAGCACTGGGACCTATGAGGTCATTCAGCGCTGTAACGGAAATTGTTAGCAAAAAGGTTTGAAAGGTGTAATGGGGAAAACCTCGCAGCTTGCACTTTGAAATAATTGTTAGGAGAGGGTGGATAGCAAGATGTTAGAAAAAAAGTATGAATGGAGGTACCGTAAAAGGAATGAAAAGGGGTGCAGCTAGGGGCTGAAGGGACACTGCATAGAACCTTTAGTAATGCCTAAAGAGCGCCCGGTGAAGTGCAATGAAAGCTCTACACCCCTGTGGGGGTCATAGATATACAAACCTTTAGTTTTTATATGGTTACACTTTCAGTGATAGCTGGTCCAGTCATTGACACTTGGTAACATGGTAGTTAACAGTGATAGGTCAGCTAGCAACTGGGTTCTGCCCACTCACCTGTCTGTAACCCATCGCTTTTTCCTTTGGCGACAGAAATAAATGCCACAATGGTAAGGGAGGATTATGTACACGATTTCATATTTGTCTAGGAAAAATGCAAATTATTCTGAATTTACAATCTGTCCTGCTGAGGAAACAGGGCTTCATCCTTATGTGGGCGAATTTGTCTTGTGGAACATGACGGACATGAAAGAATTGCAACACTAGGTTATGAACCCCTAGCATGTCCCTAAGAGTACGCAGCAAAGGCGATAGACTGGCAGGATGGTTCATCATTGCCTAGAAATGCCACCTTCCTGATCAAGTGCATGAGCAGGTGGAGGCTTACTCCTATATCCTTCAATAAAACCTGACATCTGATATAAGAAGCTGACAGGGCCCTGTGCTCAGCATGACGGGGAAGGTTCATGGAAAATTTTTTCCCATTTAGGGAATGGAAAATTGAGGTCAGTAGGTAGGCACTCGACCAGCCAAGGATGAAAGATAGTGCTCTTATCACCCAGACCCAAAACCCTTGTTAAAAAGAGGAGAGGACATGGATCACATTGTCACACGTCTTTGGAAAGATGTTCACTTGTATAGCTCACCTGCATCTGCCAAAGGAAGTGAAGATACCTGGTGTCCTCAGTCATCTCTTTGCCAATCTAAGTCAAACCATGAACCTTAGGTAGGATGCACAGTTGTCTGGTAGGTGGTGGGAAGGCAACAACAATGATTAAAGCACCAACAAAGGCCAAAGGAACAAGGAGCTAAGAAGCCCATCAGTGTCCTCTTGTAGAAACAACAAAGGGAGCTGGTAAATCAGGTGCGTAACCTCAAAACCTAATCAACAGTTGAAACTCCAAACTAAACAAGCAGAATCCAGGTCCTTTCCCTTGCTAATGAGGTCTGGAAAACCACTTAAAGGACACAAGTCAGAAGGGGAGGTACAACACTCTCTCAGATGGCTAGTGTGTGAGATATTGGTATGTACTATGATCTGACAGAGGCAACAGCGAAGTAGCATCAAGCATGATAAAGTTTCTCATTCTATGCCAGATTCACTGACAAGAAGAATGGGGTGGAAAACTAGGAACAATGACAGACTAACTGAAGTAGCTGAGCTGGTCAAGTTGAGGAAAACTTGTGCTGAATCCAACAATTGTAAAGATGGGATGCCTCCACTTCATCCCAGGAATGTCTCCAAGAGAAGTATCTTGAAGGATAGTGAAGTTGTAAGCACTGTCACAGGTTCCTTTACAAGAAAGCTTGATTGGAAGATTATGCTGTCATTGAGGAGTCTCTGTGGCAGAGATTATTCTCAGTCATACAAGAAGGAAGAAGCCGAAGATTTCCCTTATCAAAAAGGTCTGTTACCTGCATATGACCCAGTGATGATGTACTCCAGTGATAGACCTCTTCGCTACAAGGTTCAACAGAAAGTTAGAGGTCTACTGTTCGGTAGTTCCAGACTTGTTTGCCTTGGCAGAGTATGCCCTTCCACATCCCTGGGACAACCTGGGCGTATACGCCTTCCCCCATTTTGCCTGATCTGCCAGGTCCTGAACAGTGATGAGTCCCAGAAGGTGATGCTAGTAGCTCCTTTATGGCCACAAGCAGAATGGTTTCCAGATCTGCTGTCACTGCTAACAGCAGTTCTGAGAGAGATACCCCCCTTGGCACAATCTACTTTGTCAACCTCATGTCGAGAGGTACCATCAGTTGATAAGTTCCCAATCTCTTCATGGATGGACACTATCAAGCACCTCCTGCGAACGAGAGGCTTCTCTCGAGGAGCAGCAATTCAAATGTCAGGATACCTCAGGAAGTCTACTTCCGCATACCAGGGGAAGTGGGCCGTCTACTGTGATCGGTGTCGTCGACAGGGTTACTCTCCACTTGGAACCTCCTGTTCAGCAGATAGCTGATTTTTCAATCTATTTCAGATCGGAAAGGCATCTTTCTGTTTCTGCCATAAAGGGCTACAGGCCTTCTTTGGCTTTGGTTCTTCATATGAGGAATGTGGACATATCTACATCTTGGAAGGTATCTAAGCTGGTCAAAAGTTTTGAGCAGTCATGTTCCCGTAGAGAGCTCAAACCTCCTGCCTGGAATCTAACTCTGGTACTGCGTAGCCTCACCTGAACTCCTTATGAACCTTTACATCAGGCTTTGTATAGACACTTGACCCTTAAGATAGTCTTCCTGACAGCCTTGGCTTCATTGAAAAGGGTGGGCAAACTTCAAGGTCTGCCATATGATGTTATAACACAACAGGGGTTAGGGGTCAATAGCCTTTGAATTTGTCCTGGAATTTGTGGCTTTGAGGGTCAATAGCCTTTGAATTTGTCCTGGAATTTGTGGCTTTGAGGGTCAATAGCCTTTGAATTTGTCCTGGAATTTGTGGCTTTGAGGGTCAATAGCCTTTGAATTTGTCCCAGAATTCATGGCTAAGACTGAAAACCCTGCAATTCAAGATGACAGGTTCACCTCCTTTTCTATCCCTTCATTGGGCGATTATGTTGACAACGATCCAGACGAATTGCTTCTTTGCCCCGTTAGATCACTGCGTGCTTATCTAAAAAGGACTCGACACCTCAGACCAGTGTTGAAGGCTTTTTGTTAGCACAGGGCGGGTCAAGAAAGAGGTGTCCAAGAATACAATCTCGTTCTGGCTGCGAGAAGTGATCAACAATGCATACTCCTCATCATCAGTGTCTACTGACAATACCGTGCATGCAAGAGCACATGACATTAGAGGACTGAGTTCCTCCTTGGCATTCAAGAATCTATCTGTCCATAGTTTTGAATGCTGGTTCATGGCTTCATCAAACCACTTTCACTTCCTTCTACCTGAGGGATGTTGCCCACAGGTCCTTGGACACTTTATCCTTAGGTATGATGGTGGCTGCTCAACAAGTTGTGTAGCTCATCCAGTGCCCATAGCAGGACAGTTTGTATCTTGCCTAAGATGTTTGTATGAAAGTGAAATGAATGAGATGACAGGTCTCTTTTCTCTACCTACAGACGGTATGAAGATAGCGCCATCATAAGCTGGAACTGGCTGGATACAGGTGAGTGAAGCAGTCATGCTGTGAGAGTTCTTGTTCTTAATATAAGGATATCTTTCAGTAGCAAATCCTTCCTCTCTCTAGCAAGGAGAGAGAGGAGTGATAACAAACCCATGTAGGTGGCTACATTGGTTTGCTATTGGAACAGATAGCTCTTCACCTTCTGCATACGCGATGAATTTAGGCACTGTACTAAACCAGGTAGTCTGAGCCTAAGATACACATATATCTATAAGTTCAGAGGCTCAGGTTATCTTCCTTAGAAAACTCTTATCCAGGAAGATTGACCAGGTCTGCTGAGTCTATCCTAATGTTAAGACTCAGGTTTGTTCTGTGTATGAACAAATGACAAATTTTAATTAATTTGTATTTTTAATAACTAACAAACCTGTGGTCTTAAATAACACTTAACGCCTACCTCCAGCCACCCCTCTGTCAGTTTACCATGGGTTGGGAGAATAACTGAGGCGTCACGAGATCAAGCTTTGGTCGGTGGTGTCACCCACCTCGTTAGTGACAGATGCCAGAAGCCACCAACTCCTTGCATATACAATTATATATATATATATTTTTTACCAGTTTCCAGTGGCACCAGAAGATTTATCCTAATGTTGAGACTGCAGGCGTGTTAGTTATGAAAAATACAAATTAATTAAAAATTTGTCATTTTAAGTGCATGAGCAGACCCCTCCCTCAGGCAACAGGGAATAAGAACAATTCACAAGAATGACAAGAGGTCACAGTGGTGTCATACCTCTCCCTAAGGACTTTACAACGATGGTTGCAGCCTCTGGAACAAAACCCAAGATGTACCCAGTGGAGAAGACTGGATGTTGATGAGTCCTGGTTGCTTCCCAGAGGTCACTGTGCTTATGAATGAGCACCACAACCTCACCGAAGTAGCTCTCCATCTTGGCCTATAGCAGTTCCGTTGGCCTAGGGACCTTGGGCATTATGGGTTCTACCATGGGCCAAGAGGGACCCTGACTACAGCAGTGGGAAAAAATACATTAGCTTGACCCTGCACCTGCTTGGCAGACTGTAATCATGTTTGTGATGGCCTGGAGACCAGTTGTGAGCTTGTCCTAGGTCATACTAAGCCAACTTCAAGGAGTCTGGATGGCGAGGTACAGGCTCTGCCTTTTGCACCTCCAGAAAGGTATGTGCATGGGATGAGTCAGGGTTGGTCCTATAATCCCTAGAAAAACAATCATGCATCTGTGAACTAGCAGGTTTATGCACCAGGATTTGGAAACTAAGAAATTTGTGACTTCATCCACCCACTGCACCCATGATCAGCTGTTCCCTTGAACACTTGCAGGGAACACTGTCACTCCTAAGAAAAGCAACATCCATATGAAGACTGCTCAACCTTCTTGCAGATGGCTACCTTCCTGGCCTTCTCTCTGTGCTTCTGCTGATACAGAGATGGGGAAGGCAAAGAAGAAAGTGAAGAGGAGGGTGACAAAAGAAGAGGGGAGGACAAAATTTACCCATGTGCCTACAGCCTCTTGCAACTAGGGCTGCTGTACAAAGGCAGAATGCATTAAGTCCAAAAGCCTTGTTTTGAGATGAGAAAATACAAGTTAAAAATGCATTAACTCCAAAATCCTTTTGAGAAAACTGGAGTCAAAGATTTGAGTGGTCATAACTTTTTGCTACTTTATCTGTGCCATAATGGCAATTGGTGCCTCTACCAGATTCTAAAAGCTGAAACAATAACCTAACTCTTGCAATACTCTCTCTTGCTCTCTCAAGCAGATCATCCTGGCCAATCACAGACTCCTTCTTCACAGTTCTTATCAGCATGAGTCTTGGCCTTCCTACTCTTACAGAATGTTAAGGTATCCATGTAACATCCTAGTCTTGCAATCCTTTCAAGCTGCAATTGAAAAACTTGTCTTAGCCAATGCCATGAACTAGTCACTTCTACTGCTGAGCTGCAATTATAAATGGATGAACCCATCTTACATACTCTCCTAGGCTTGACACCTGGATACACAAGCAGCCTTAAGGATTGTCAATCAGTCTACTGAGATCAGACTCAGCTCAAGCACTAGGAGCAAAGCTGAACAGAATTTCACCTCATTAAACCATGTCACTAATTGGAATTCTTGAGTAATGAAGCATGCTGTCTCTCTTCACCTTCCTCCAAGTTCTGAGAGCAATCAAAACCTTATTCAAGGCCTTACCAAGTTTAAGAAAGAAAAATGATTTTTGAAAGCAAATAAATATTATCATGCAAATTATGAAATTCAAGGAGGCTACATGATATACAAAAAGAAAAAATACAGAAAAAAAAATTCTCAAGAGTTTTTAGTTTAACATGAAATGTTTCCAAAGCCAGAAAAGAAATCAAAGCAGTATACTCGGATGACCATTATAAATAAGACAACTACTAAAGTACAAGTTCTCCTTTGACGACATCATTAATAACCCTATAAAGTACAGTACAATTATAAGGACTACTATGGGAGGGAAAGTTTTGAAATAAAATCCAGCCATGAAAATTAATGTTAAGAGGTCAAAATTATTTGTCACAAATTGTCACCTTTCAGATATGCATACATATACTGACATCATTTTCTTCAACAGAGACCAGTGGACCTCTTAAAAGACTACTTACTCTAGTAACTACTGACAATATATTTTGTACATTAATAGTGGAGTATATAAGCTTGATGACACTACTTTTATTAATAGTACGTACTGTATTATAAAAATATCCTTTATACACATTGGATGGGATATTACAACTCGGAATCAGACTTAAAGCTAATACTGTTAGGTAGGAAGCATAAGCAAAAGATACAATTTATAGTTGATAATGTATCAAAATAGCTTGTACTTTCATGAAAGAAGAGAGATGATAAAAATGACAAACCCATACATGACCATTAGACCTGAGTCCTCAACTTCCATAAAAGTTTGTATCTCACGTGTAGGCAACAGTACAGCATTTTGAAGTTACATTCACGAAGAACAACAGAAACCTTGGGAATTCTGAACGTCACACTTCATGCAATGAAAACCATAATAAACAATAACAAAATAACCATCCAATATAATCATCCTTCAAGTTTCTAAACTATGCCAAATATGGTTATAAAAGTAGATCCTTGCTTTATTCACCATAAATATTGGGGTCTTCAATTATCTGGCACTATGAACTGAATAACAGAATATCTGCAAGGATTTCAGAAGCTTGAAATGCATACTTTTAATCTGAAAGGACAAAAGTGAAAGATTACCAACCTGATAATGTCAGTACTGTGCAGGATTAGTGTAGAAAAATAAACAATAAAGAGCACCTGTCTTAATAAAAACTAGGGCCATTCTAATAAAAAATAAATGGTGTGGAAAAATTCCAATGTGGTACTAGGGTGGAGAAATAACTGAAAATCACCTAAAATAACTTTACATATACTATAATTTATATGACAAAGCAAGAATTTACTACAAAATCTGAAACTCAAGATTTATGTAACATTCAAGCATATTAATAAGTTATGTTATAAATATATAAATATATGACCTTACACCAAAGTTTTACTATATATGTGTGTGTGTGTGTGCGCCAATTCAAAAGAAAAAAAGTAGGGCATGAGAAACTATACTGCCGAGCTTATCCCAAGTCTTCTCTTTAACTATATAACATCTAAGACCTACTTCTGGTATGTTGCCTTTTCTGCGGATGGATCCGGCAAATTACATTTCAAAACATTCATACCAAAGAATGCATTTAAAAAGAGCATAGAGGACATGACCTGAAAAAAATAGCAAAAGCAGTATGGTATGAGCAGGATGAAACCATGCTACATGTACAAAAGCATATCTATGGGCCACTACACATCCATCATATTTAATTATGTACTGTACATTAATTTAATTTCAATAAAATACTTTTTTATGTACAAAATTAATTCCTTGTCATAGAAACATATATGGCTATAACTATAACAATGGCGACAGTAACAACAACAGCATACAATATAAACCTATTTTGTAGAACTCTTCTCAGCATTGTGTTCAAGATGCGTGAACTCTGGTCAAGGTCACTGTCAGTTTCTCGCAACTGAAAAGAAACAAATGGCAACTGATGTCAGTCATACTAATTACTTAACACAACTTGAAAGTTCTGGAGTTTACAAATCATTGCTATGGTGCTTAGGGCAGAACTCAAGCCTCAATGATTGTAGGCTACTGGACAAAATATCCATAACTTGAAAATTCTGGAGTTTACAAATCATTACTATGGTGCATAGGCAAAACATCCACTTCCAACCACACAGGCGTACTATCCCATTTAATCTATACAAAAAACAACCACAACTGCTGCTACTCTTTCTTGATGTGTTGGAAGCGTCTATTCATTATTTGGGTTACTTTGGGTAATTAACTGCATCAAAATTCATGACTTTCACAAGGCTGACCCAAAAGATTTTGTTCTGAAAAATATTTGGATTTTATTTAATTACCTTTTATACATTTCATGAAATGGTAAACTGAAAATAAAGTCTATAAGATCAATTCTGTAACTGATTTGTATAAAAAAAACTTGACATTCCCAGAAATATATTTAATTGTTGTGCTGACCTGCCTTCTGTGCATACAGGGATTGGGTCATGCGAGATAATTATCCAGTATCCATAGATCAAAAAAGTGTCACCAATTCAACAAGATACTCTGATGCTTTGCTCATTTTGGCTCCATCAATTCTGCCATTTAGCCAAGATACTGTAATGTGTTTTGAATAAGGTAAATAAATGATCACTAACAGAAATGGTTACATCTGATCTGGTCACAATAGTTATGACTTTGCCTTTTTTCTTGGTACAGTACCTTTATTTCCTCCACATGTACACAAGCAGAAATTCAACATATTTCATGTTATGAAATGAAAGCTTAATGATTTTTTGTTAAAAGGACTTTCAGGGAAATTTTAAATTTCTACAGCACTCAAGTCACTGAAAATACCAAATTTTTTGTAGCAACATTTTTTAATACTGTAATCATAACTGTTTACATTAGTGCACACAGTTCTGCTGGGAAAATAGAGGCAGTGTTAGGTGAGGAAAATTATCTGGTTTTATCAGGTTATGCAGCAGATAATTCTACACCAGTTGAAAATTTGGAGCCATCGTTATAGATTGCAAAACAAGTGTCTTCTGAGTTATGTTTCACTGTCTTGTTTATGATATCCAGAAGCACATGTGAATTATAAGTTTTGCTGTGTTCTTTATGATCTTTATAAAGTTTGAAAACTTTCTGGATAGTCCAAGGAGATACACAGGTTCTAGTAATGGAGGTAGTCTAACATTCAAATTTACAAACTCAATAATCTTACTACATCTAAATGGGATGGTTTAAGGAATGTTATTTATGAAGATTTTCTCTGCTCAACATAAAAATTATGCAACCAGCAGTGGCTCAGAATGGGGATTTTTACCCCAATAGCAAGCTGATTAAAAGGTTGGTATTTTTTGCTGTTGGTAATTTTTGCTATCTTGATTTTACTCAGTAACTCTGGATGGGTATAAGGCTGCAGTTTTTGTGGGAAGAGCACAAGACAGAAATGAACAGAGAAAACTTATTTCATGTTCGATCCCATTAGACATAATGATGATATTTACAGTGCTTGTGCTCTATCCTATTTGCTTTACGGTGTAGACGGATGGCCCATCTATTCACATCTGTTGGAAAGACTTGGTAGCTTTTATTCCTGCTGCTTGAGGAAGATCACTAAGATATAATGGTATCACAGAGTGGTAAATGCAGAGAAAAGTTGGATGACCTCTTTAGCCCTAATCTTTGTTAAGTGCAATCTACATCACTGCAAAATAAATAATTGTGCCAAGATTCTTTGTGTCCTTGTGTGATCACATCCTCAAAAATTCTAAGATTTGTAGTTGAAAGAAAAGTGCAACTCAGCCTACCACCTCCACACCCCAGGAGTTTGAAACACTGCTGTTTATTCTAACATTACACGAGTAGCACTTGCCCCCAAACCTGAGACATGTCAGAAACAGACATCTCCTAAACCCTTAAAAGGGCTTAGTAGCTAAACGCTGTTCCACATCCACAAATAGTCAAAGAGCCATGTTTGATCCTGACCACTTTCTTTATGATGGGTTTATCAATCTAACAAGTTTGGTGTCAACCAAAAGCAAATGAAATGCAGCACTCCCTTGTCGTACGAACGTGTTTTTTGAAAGTGAAAAGGAAGGTCTCTAGAGAAGGTGAACTTGCCAAAAGAATATCCTCGATTTAATGATGCCTTGCCTTGAATGCTGTCATCAAAGCAGGTCTAGGAACAGACTGCAGAGGGGATGAAAGGCCAGTGCCAACTCATGATCTGAAATCCTGAGTATCAGAAACACAGAGAGGGCAGGGTGTAACTCCACACATCTCTCAACAGATGATAGACAAGGTGAAACTACTTCAGAATAGAGGCAATTTTATGAAAACTGCAATTGCAGAGCATTTTTAAAAGACTTCATCTCAATGTCATTTTTTACAACAAAGGAAAGACCATTTGATAAACTATAGCCTACCCTTAGTATGTTCACTGTCTGTAATATAGTATTTACTTCTTCTCATACCTACATGCTTTCCTTGAGTTACTAACTGCTGAAGATAATTTTTCAAATTAACTTCCATTGGGCATACAGCTTTTCTCTCTCTCAAAGTGTGCTTAAAGGCCTGGCCACTTATAAGGGACACTTCTGTTATACTTCAAGAGTTTCTTCAATCCAATCACATTTACAATAACAAATATTGATATACTTATTGTTCACAGGAAAAAACATGTATGCAAACACTCAAACACACTTTGAGGCTTTCCACAACAGAAAAATATAGACATACAATTAAATGAGCGTTACAAAGAATATATAGAACAAGTACATGATAGCAAAATATTACCAGGCAACAGTTTTTGGTATGAAACTTGTGCAAAAGTAAAGAAGAAATAAGAGAAATCTGAAAAAACACAGACATTTTGATCTACTGTGTTTTGCCAACGTCAAAAGTGGCCATGCTGCATTTAAGTACCAAAGATATTTAAATGAGTGGACATGCAAGTGCAAATAAAACCACCCGAAAGTCAAGAAAGTTATCCCCACCATGCTATGGGATCATTTTTGTTTTGAATCTTGGGTATACTATATATCTAAAATTATATGGTTCTATGTCCCTTAGTGAATCCAACTGTAGCTTCTCTGACAGTCACTGAACTAACACAGGGCAGTCCAAACAATGGCTCCCTATAAATGGGGTGTAGCAAACCCTCTTATGCAGTTATGGAATACAAAGCAGTTGGTACAAAAGACAGCCAGAACTGAATATCCTTCTACTTTCCAGTTTGAACCGCAGAGAATAGAGGAAGTGCTTAATACTCAGTTTCACAACATTAATGAGGCAATTGCTGCATACAAGGAAAAACACTGTGTGGCCGTCACACTTATTCAAAATCAAATGGTTCAAACACTGATTATTCCTGCAACATCTACTTTCAGGAAGAGGTTTACTATGCAACAAAGCTATCCTACACAAAATAAAATGTACAGCTATACCAATTTTCATAGCATAGCACAAGAAAAAAATACAGTAATACTTCCCAACAACCATATGTGTAAACAATTCAGCATCAGAAAACCAACATAAATACAGAAAAATGAGTCACTCTCTCCTTACCTACCAGAGAGAAAGTAAACTGGGAGATGAGATAGACCAATTAACCAAGTACAACCCCTTTTATTTTTTCTCAACTAACCACCAAGCAAGCTATTCTTAACTTTAGCTATATGCATATTAGGTAAGACTCACAGAAGCAAGTCATTTTCAGACAGTATTTCTATCTTTTCTCTCACAGATCAGCCAATATGGTTGACTACATATTTCAGTTAACTTGGAAGTGTGAACTCCTAAACAGGGAGATGGTTGAAACCCTATACTTTCTCAACACTAACTGTCTCAGACTTATTTCACAGCATGAGCTTGACATTTGTTAATCATTTGAAGTACAGCATTAAGAGGAATACAAATCATACTTGATACCCTGACAATTTATCTCCTACCCAAATTTCATACAATTATTTGCCTTACATACAGTTATTCTATACTGTATTCATACACTCTGTCAAATACAGTTATAAAATACTAAACTAAATCAACAACACCTCCCTTGTTATCTAATTTTCTTTTTGTTATTAGAAAGAGATTAAGATGACTAGGATAATCACGTCTATTTAAAAACTGCCGATGAAACCCAATTCCAGCAACCTTGATCATACAATCCACTCCAGTAGCTCTAACATACTTGCTAACACAAAACATGTTTCCTCTAAAAATCTGAACGATGACTGAGTTTAGTCATTCTTGCAAAAGATACATCAATATTAATTATAAACAACTGCTCCATAACATAACTGCACGTCACACAGATCTGATATTAGAAACAAAGAAAAACAGCTGACTTACTCTTTCCCTGGCTCTGTTGATTGTTTGTCTTTGACTATTCAAATCATTCAGTATTTGTGCTCCTATCTGTTCTGTCTCCAAAGCTATTTTCTGTCCGTGCGTGAGGCGGCCTGACGTGCGTTCAAGAGTCACTGTGTTGTCCAAAAGAGATTGCCGCTGTTCTTCGCCAGTACTAAGGCCAGCCAAACCACCTTCCATTAGTTCGGCTCTTATACTCTCTGTCGTAAGAAAATAAGTGACACAGTTACTGAAATGGAACAAGTTTCTATACAACAATATTTTATAAAATCCATGATAAAATATGAAACTCCACAATCGACCTAAAAAACAATCATCTTTTTTAAATAATGGGAACACAACTACTTTCCCATTAGAATCAACACTAATTCTCTGTGTACACCTGAAAGAAACAGTTAGAAAGATAAAAGCAATAGGGTCCTATGCCTGCCGAGGGTAGAGCCTTACTCAAGTAAAGAAAGGGATTTTAAAATCTCCCATAAGGAAATTCAAGTCAGAAAGTTGCTAATTCTGCTCGCACAAACTGATGGGATCAGAATATAGCTCTATCACTGCTACCCACCCACTCCCACCTTGTTAAAGGGAAGAGCAGAGATGTATCTCAACAACACATCTCTATGACTGGGTGCTTGAAGTGTTGTTACTTGTACTGTATTCAGTCTGATCTTATCCGATACTTTAGTCTAGATACTGCTCTGGGCAGGAGGAAGGTAAGAAAGAGTCCAGTACTCTACAATCACAACCCCAAGCTTGCATTAAGAGAAAAAGTACTCCAGTGAAATACTTGTCTGTTCACATGCAGCCGAGTGCCTAAACAACTTGTTAAACAGCTATCAGAGGTCCTAGGGAAAAGGCATGTAAGGGCTTGTGGGCAATGTTCTTCAGGAGAACGAGGTCAAGATTGCCTGCCTACACCAAATGGCCTACACCACATACCTGCCCTAGCAGTCCTGCTAAAAAAAAGCTTTTCTCATAGCATAACCTCCATGTATTAAGATGAAGATTCCTTGTGGCACCTCTGAATGTGTGGCTGACAGAAGAGTGGGTCACGGGGGGATCTCTCTCAGCACCTAAACCAGCAGAGACAGCAGATCAGAGTACCACTGTTTGAGGCTAATGAGGAGCAACCAGCATCATCCTGAGACATGGACTGATCATCAGGGTAAAATGGTGGAAAGGCATGAACATCCATACTGTTCCAGGTGCGTTGGAACTGTACAACAAAATGCTGGGAGATTTCTGTTCATCCTAGTGGCAAACAGGTTGAGCACAGGAGGACTCCAAAGCTGGACCAACTATTCCATTACTTGTCCCCACAACCTGGATCCAGCAGCTACAAAAGTCTGCCAGATCATTTTGCCTGTAATGTATCTGAATGACATTTTGATGGCATTGAAGTGCCTACTCATGTACCTGCAATACTAACCTGCAAAGTGGGAGAGAAACCAACCCCCACTGCTTGCTGACATGCACTACGGTTGTGCTGTAACTCATCAACACTAGTGAGCGATCTACCAACTGTTCCCTGAATGATTTGCCTTGCAGGGTAGGAACACCACCTGCATTTTCCGGATGTTGATAGGTAGAGGAGGTGTGTCCTGTGCCCACACACATGAAATGAACGAGCCTTTCACGTGTGTGTCACAGTCCTCCTGCTGGGAGTTATCAAGCCACAATGCTAAATCCTCTTCAATCTCTCACTGACTTAACTTTAGGGGTTTCTGCAGAAACAGGCACGAGTGTTGGGAGCAGTCCTCTCGTCTAAGTGGGTAAGGATAGGTAGTGAACACTCTCGGCGAAGCCCATGCCAGCCCTGCCTGAAAGCAGATAATCACCTGTAAGTGATTGTAAGCTCCCACCATACAAAGCCTGGAAAGAGCATTTGTTTAAGCCCTTTAGAGACCTTGGACTTTCTTTTCCTATTTCTCCTGACAGAGAGGGGAATAGTCAAGGACAAGAAGGAGGCAAAAAATGAGCTTAACAACGAGGGAGAACATGATGTGGATAAACATCAAGAACACTTTTTCCCCTTTCCTATTTCAAGTCTATTCATCTCTAACACTGCAGGACAGGTTAAGGCTGGTGTATTCATTGTCACAGCTGTAGTAGAAGCAGGAGGAACTGCTATAAGGAGAAAAGCTGCTACCAGAGGTTCCCCTCCATAATGAACATTGAAGTGGTAGCAGCAGGAGCAATAAAAGGAAAATTCTTCTTGGCAGAGGCCAGATGGTCCAAAAAGGTTTCAAAAAATAGGCTACCCAAAAACTTAAGGGGTAAGCAAAATCTTCGTTGACATTCCAAGGATGACAACTTGCAACCTGGAACATCGACTCAGTTGGTATGGAAGGTGAAAGAGGTATTCAAATTGGTGCCTCACCACGAGAGGCACCGACCTGAGCACCCGACTCATCCTCTGAGAGCAAATGAAAGGATACCTTCTCCCTAATAGTACCCACCAGGGAATGAGAGAGGATAGTACCAGCAGGGGTAAGTGGAATGGGAGTAGCAGGGACCAAGATGAAGGAACTGGCAATATTCAGTGATGTCACCAGTGTTCTCCCTGATGAGGCCAGCAAACGTTTATCATCCTTCCTCCTCTTCCCACTGAACTTCTCTCACTGCCCACTGAACTTCTCTCACTGCAAACAGGACCAATGAACACAACCCTTGCAGGGGGGAAATTCCCACTGAAAAACAAGTGCTTGTGAGTACCAATGGTAAACAGGACATGGAGCACCCACACCCACAAGGCTGCTACTGTCCCTTGCAACATCAACAGTCTTGTTTTTTCTCCGTTAGCTAAAGGAAAACAAACAACAAATTATAAAAAATCCAAATGTAACCAACATTCAACAACCAGGGGAGAAAGAGCACAGTGAGACGTCCAATTCTCAAGGTAGCTGAAGAAAAAAAGTGCTTGGAGATGGTAGGTGAGTCTAGGGCATCCCCACTAGCTCTCCATAACTACCAGTTAACCACTTCTCAGCTCATGCTGAAGGATGCTCCTATATTGAAGGTGATGGCATACAAATAAAAATATACAACAAATAAATTAGTAAATTTGTGAATGAGTACAGAAATAAACAAATGTAAATATAGAAATCATTCAGTGAATAAATAAACAAACCATAAATGAACCAATAATAATGAATTAATAATAAATGCATGAATAAATTAATGAATGAATATGTAAAATACATAACAAAGAAGTAAATAAATCAATAAGTAAAGAAAGACATGAATGAGTAAAGATATAAATCAATAAGTATAAAAATCAGTAAATCAAAAATGCATAAATAAATCAATAAATAAATATGGAAATGAATAAATTAAAAACTGAATACATAAATATTTTCATGAATAAATACACGCATAAATAAACAGATGAATAAATCAATGAATGACCACTGATAAATAATTAAATAAACGAACAGATAATTCTTCTGTGCATAGCAGTGCATTCGTCAAGAAGTGGTTTCAAGATCACTAGACATTACAGGCAGTCCCCAATTAATGGCATGGGTTCCGTTCCCGGCTGAGCGCCACTAACCGACAATCGCCGTTAACCAAAAATCGGCGATAATATTGCCAATAAACCGCTTAACGGCGCCGTTAATTATCGGTGCCGATAACCACTTACCGGTGCCAATAAACCACTTACCGACGCCGATAAACAGCTAACCAACACCAATAAACTGTTTACTGTCACCGAAAATCGCTTATCGGCACCGAAAATCTGGCTAACGATGTTGCAAGCAAAGCGCTGTAACACCTAAACACTGTTAACCGATGCTGCCGGAAAGCAGCGACTGCCTATATAAGGATTGAATGGCCTACCAAATCTCTGAACCTCAATCCAATAGGAAATTTGTGGATCATTATGGTGAAGGAAGGGGCAGTGCCGCATTCAAAATGAAGCCAACTTTATGTGAACACTGTCCAGGTGTAAGAGAAACAAGAGGGAATAATACAGTATGTGTGAGAAGCTAGTCATTCTCATACCATCGAAATTAAAACTAACCACTGATTAGAAAGATCTTATACTACTCATTATTAAAATCAATGTCTCTTTTCAGTCAAATTGACAATTTCTCCAAGACTTATCCCATCAATTTTATTGGCCTCATTTCTCATTTGTTCCATCAACCAATTGTGTACTGGAAATTTGCCTATTTTTGTTTATAAAACACTTGGCGCCAAAAAGAGGTATCAGCAGAGCAGGCTGAAGACTGGTGCTCTGGAAGACGACCGTTCCGAGTGATGCTCACATACACATTGAAACACTACACTTTAATCAAGATGCCTTTCCAGTGGCTGTCTGACGATACTTTACCTGGGGGACAACTACCCGGGGGCCAACCCCCCAGGAGAAGGGGAGGATGACGGACTTTAGGTCTAGGATACCTGACGGGCCAGATAGCCGCCTCCTCTATTACACCGCCACGAAGACGCCTTTTCAGTGGCTATCTGTCAATACCTGGGAATATGCAACAGGTTTGACCGAGGGGCAAACCCCACTGGACTCCCTTGGACCACAAGTATGTCTCCTCCCAGGAGGAGGGGAGTATGACAGGGACTTCAGGCCTAGGATATCCGAAGGGTCAGACTCCTCTACTAAACCTCCACGAAGACACCTTTTCAGTGGTTATCTACCAACACCTGGGAATATGCAACAGGTTTGGCCAAGGGGGCAATTACCAGGGGTAAATCCCACCATCCTCCCTTGGACATTCAGTATGACTTCTCCCAGGTGAAGGGGAGTATGACAGTGACTTAGGTCTGGGAGGACTGGCAGGCCGGATGATCACCTCCTCCACTGCACAACACTCACTTTGCAAGGTTAATTTTCTGTTAACCCAGACACAAGACTGGCGATGGTATGGGAAGGAAGCTAGGGAGCCAGGTGCGGAAGCAAGTGGATCAACACATAGGGCTAGTAGAAGGAGAGAAAAAGGGTATGTCAGCTTTGTATGCCTGGCTGTCTGCTACAATTGCCGCCCGCGGGCGCACTTGGGCGTTCGGGCGCTTATGGGCACTCTGGGGTGCCTTGGCCACACAGAGCACGAGTTGGTGCCAGATGGTAGGAGCTGCCCGTGGGCGCTCGGGCGCTTTTGGCTGCTCAGAGCACAAGTTGGCGCCAGATGGTAGATGGCACCAGTGGGCGCCATCTAGTGCTCATAGCATAAGCTGGCATCAGGATGAAGTGGGTGCCACTGGGTGCTTCTGGGTTCCGAAGTGTGGAACGTTCACGATCTGCACATCAACCTAGATGCATGTCACCTCTGCACAGGATACATGAGAAGCTTCTCAGAAAATGTTCCAACTTTGTAAATGTACTGCTGAAGAGAGCACTCTACACAATATACTGACGAAGCAAATACTGGGACCGATTCTCGGCTGACAATAAAGTATTGTTATTGTTTGTTGCTTGTTGACAATTATCTAGGTCCTCCACCACTTCCAAAGAGCTTGCAGGGCCTCCATTATCTAATTAAGTTTATTCATCAGATGTAATGCCCTGAGCATGTGTCATCACACTGCATGTTCCACATTCACTGCCTGATATTCCATATCACAGCACTGATAAATAAAAAAGTTTAAAGTTCCTTTTGAAACTTCAAATCCTCAAACTGCCTCAGCCAAGAGGAAGTCTGCTTTATAATCTAGGAGCTGTGTATTAAGCACCCTTCTCTCCTTACTACTTTCTGCCCTTACACATTTCATTCTCCCCAAAGGAAAATGTGAGGGTTAAGGTAATACTATTTACCGATGGCTAGCAAGTATACTAGGTTCGGTAAACAAACATAAAATGTAAGTCTTTGGCCTAAAGGAATGACGAAACATTAAAGAATTACTTTTGGCAATTACACGACGGCTCGCGAACAGTCTACGCCCTGATAACAAATAAAAGGAAAAAGGAATGGCTGATGCAAGAATTACTTTTAGGTTACTAATAAGGCAAAAAGAGTTTTGCCTGGATTAGCCTAAAAGAATGATGATACATTCAAGAACTACTTTTTAAAGCAATTATATACAGAAAATAATGAATACAGCTGCCGCCATACTTGGTGTTCACCAGAGTACGGCAGGAACAGATTGAAGTTATCTGCTAAAGTCGTTCCTAACATTCCCGCTAGTGGGAGGAACTGGTCACCTACACAGACGTGTGAAGTGTTACCTGGGAAACTTTGAATTCAAGCTGTCGTGTAAGTGAACTAATAGCTATGTAATTACTTGGTAAGTTACCCATATAAAACCTACTCTTAATAGTAAAGATGACAGTAACTTACAAAATTATTTATAGTATCAGTCATACTGTAGTAGCAACCCAAAACAACATATCAAGGGCCCAAAATAAATCTAAAATCCTTCTAAACCAAGTAAAAGCCAACGCTCAATACTCTATATCTGTAAATTAGTTAAGTCTTACCTTCACTAATACGGGACTTAGAGCGGTTGTATTCTGCTTCCAGCCGTTGCAATTCAACGTGGTAGCTTTTCATACGAGAGGAATATTTTTCTCTTTTCTGAGGTTGCATGTCCCGCACTTCTAAGTCCATTCTTTCTAGCTGAAAATAACATAGTTATATACATGATCAACACACTCATGAATTCCATTCAGTTTCTTCATTCATTTTAAATTATACTGTGATCCAAATCATACTTAACTCTTTACATATTCATCAAGGACTACAAATGCGTAAAGCATTAGAATTAAAGGACAATGAAATTTCCTGTTTATGTCATCTTACCAATTCTTTGGCTTCTTCTTTGAGTTTCTCCACATCTTCAATAAGTGATCTTTTGTCAGCTGCAAAAACATAAAATGCACACCACAATCAGATTAGCTTACAAACTGTTAATATCTTACTTAAAACTTTAAATGAAAAGCCCAAATATTATATAGTGGTGATGTCCTAAAAAGACAATGATAATACAGTAATACTGTAAAATAAAAAACTTTACACATAAAAGAATGAAAATCCAAGAAATATAGAGTAAATGATCAATCTTGTAGCACCTTAGCTTAACAGGAACTTTTGTGGGTCTGGCCTTCTGATAATAGCAAAGTTTGTTAAGTAGCAAAGACTCTTGTATCATAGCTTGAACTTGAATATTTTCTAGATATCTTACAGCTAGCAGCAATTCCACATAGTTCCTAACTTAAACTAACCTGCAATGCATAAATAACCTTTAACTAAAGAGATTTATCTGAAAATATCTCACATTTAAAATGATAACATAAAAAATAGTCATAATAATGTAGCTGGTAAGTACAGAAGTTCATTAAGAAGAGGTGTTAATGAATAATGCTCTTGATAGGGAAGTATATCCTATATACACTTACAAAATGCAAAACCATTGTCATTATTCCAGTTTTCACAGCAGACTTTCCATTTATAGGGTTAGATGTGTACAGAGCTCTCAAAATTCTGCCCAAATTCCCTTCTGCAGGTAATCCAGTGACAATGACTTCTTGCTACCTGTTGCATCAGAGTCATTAGTCAGTGAAGAAGGCGAGGTCTGTGCTTGAGTCGACGCCATACTAGGGTAAGCACTGGCCTGAGCACCAAAATGCCTCCCAAGGAGACAGAGGAGAAAGAGTCTGCAGGAGGAAGTGGGGCAGGAATGAAGGAGAGAGGATTTAGGAGGGTCACCAAGGGTGTTCCCCCATCCTCCTCCTGAGGAGGCTGGCGAACACCTCTTATACTTCGTCTTCCTCCTTCCAAATTTCTCCAACTGAGAAGAGGACCAGCCAGAACGCACCTTGCAGGGAGCAAAGCCAATGCATATTTTCCCCTGCAGAAAAAACAGTATCTGTGGGAGTAAATGGTTAAGGGGGGGCTTTAGTAGCAACAAGGATGCCCATATTTTTTATAATGACACTGCTCATTTTTTCTCTATAACTCAGGATATGAAAAAAGTAAATCATCAAACATGGTCACCAAGAAAAAAGCAGCAGTCCAAATACCCATCCAAGCATTCAGCAACAGAACAAACATGAGAGAGAGAATGCACCGAGATGTCCACTCTTCTTGGCAGCAAAGAAAAGGGGTTCATTGATGGTAGGTGAGTGAGTGAGATTCTCCCACTTACCCCCAAAATCCATCAGTTCAACAGCCTTGTTACCATATTCAATGACCACTCCCAGCTCATGCAGGATACTCCTATTTAAAAGGCAATGGTTTGTATTTCCACGGATACAAATAGATTTTCCAGAGTCAAAACATGTTTTCTGATAGTGCAGCCAATGCTTGATTCAAGGGAGCATATAAAGAAAATGGAAAGGTGATAAAACTGCATAGCTTCTAGGAAAATTATTCCAAATGCCCAGATGAGAATGATCTTTGGTACAAGACATATCAAAGATCACCTACCCTCTTCTATTCAGTTCCTGTGAGAAACCTGCAGGTGTGTTAACCTCAGGAAAAAGTGATCTAACTATGTCGGGGTGGAATGTAAGATTACTGCTCCATCCAGGCAATTCTAAGAAGAACCATGGCAGTTGAGCCCTCTTTTTCACATAGTTCTTGTGACAAAATTAACAGCAAATAAAGAGAAATAAAGAACCTGAACCTGACAATGAAGTGGCTTTCCTAACCAAGTTAGGATGGAATGCAGGACAACCATTCCGTCCCTGCAATATTTCAGAAGTATCAATGCATCAGAGGGCCTGTCGCTCCCCACTTGGGACCTATGAGGCCTGCACTTATCCTACCACCTACTGACATACAGTGCAATCCAAACTCTGCAATCTCATGGTAGAAAAGTTTGAGGAACACTCTATGACGACTATCCTGTAAAATCAGAAAATTCCTTGAAAGAGATGTTTCTAAAGAATGCCAGTGATGTGCCTATCTTCCTCACGTCACGTGACTTAGGACTTGCGGAAGAAGCAGGAGTCTGTCTTTTTAATCAAGGACACAAGGTGGTCCTCAGCCCATGCAGTGGGAAGTTTGTCAGTGGTACAATACAAGAAAAGAGGACCATCTGCGACTATAGGCATAAAATCTACATAAACCTAGGCTTAACACTTCCACTGAAGAACAGCTCCTCACTTTTTGCCCAAGATGATGGGCCAGGGGTTAACAGTAAATAACGGCTAGGCATGGGTGTCAAGAAGTGTTGTGAACATCCAAAAGAGGCAAGTTCCCTGATCACAATGCCAAACAGGTCAATACCGCCTTTTGAAATGTGGGTTGTGCTGAATTGAGGAGATGAAAGAAGTCATACAAGCTTGATCAAATGGAACCCTTGCAGGAGCATGTTTTTGCACTGCAAAGGATTGGAGGAGGGAGCTAAAAATTCAGTGGTTGAATCTACACTAAACCCACAGAGCATGAGTTCTGACAGAATAGCCATGTGTATTGTAACTGTGCTGGTGGCAAGGCCCATGTCCCCCATAGGTTAACCAGAAAATTTAGATTGGTTTCACCATAATTTAAACTGGGCTCTAAGTGTGGGGGCACTCCAACCACACCTGCCATACAGAATGGTAGTGTCAGACAGATGAGGTCCTTAGTTTTTTTATCAGGTATCTAGCAATATCAGATGAATAATTTTCATAGGTAGGTTAGGAAAGGAGGTTGTATACAATTTTCCCTCCTATTGTCTTGGGATAGAAAAACAGATGGCAACGGGATAGATTTCCTCTCTTGTTGTCACTGCAGAACACACCAATGACAACTTGGGGTCACCAGGTAGGCAGTTTGTTCATAACCTTCAAAATCTTGGCCAACTGAGGAAAAGGTAGATCTGACTCTGCTTGTTCCAGTACTATAGGCATGCACCTCTTGTTGGTCTATTGCCAAAGAGACATATCCTTGAAGTTGAAGGATCTCCTGTGTTGCAGACAGGTACATTTCATGACGTGGAAGATGGTTACCAATCACTTGGAGGGAGGTTTTGTTCCACATCTAGTACTCAGCTGAAGTTGTTGCCTCAACAGGAAGTCTGCTGTCATACTGAGTGACCCCACCAAGTGGATTTCTGACAAGTGCCATTTCCTTGCTTGAGTCACCTTCACAATGGACACCATGACTGCACTGAGGAGCAGAGTGGGGAGCAGAGTGGGAGCAGAGCCTCATGATACACATCATTGTTATCATGTTATCCAAGACCAACAGGATGTGGGTGTCCTTGGGTAACTTCAGTTTTCTGAAAGAGGAAGATTCCAAAAAACTGCGACACCTTCATACTAATGAACATCTCCCAGCTACCTGATAATCCTCCCAGTGGCTTCTCCAACCCATCAATGAGGCACCAGTATGTATAACCCAAAATCCACAGCTTTCCCCTATTGTCATTTTAACTGTAGCATATATGGGAGGTCCTGTACCTATAAAATTACTAATGTGCTGCCAAAATGACTGTCAGAAATGGTGAAAAAAAAAAAAACTAAATAATAAGAAAACCATAAAGGAGGTCCAGTATCTTTAAAATTACTGATTTTCTACCAAAATGAATGTCAGAAATGGTAAAAAAAAACACTAATAATAGGGGAAAATCATACTTTCAACTCTGGAATATGACAATGGTTTAAAGTAAAAATTTACCAATCTTACTGAACTGGGTTCTTTAGTACTGTAATTTACATTTGTCATCATTCCTCAACTGGTAAAATAACCTATGGTTTTCCTGACTGCTTCTGATGTGATTCTTCAGGAATTTTATACTCCTTTTCAATGTACATAATCGGAATCTATTACATGCCCCAAGTACAATAAAGCCAACAGATGGAGTCCACAAAAGATTAGCTACTGATAGTCTCAAGTTATTTGAGCCAAGATGCACTTCAAATGTTGCTTTAACGCCTTTAAATTTAGTGCCAAGATTGTACAATAAACTCCCACTTGAAAATATCAAGTCTTTCAAGAAAAAACTACGTAGACTTTATTCTCTGAGTGTTGTGACACTGTGGATCTGTCAGTTAATAAGGGTTATGTCATATAAATCTCAGAATGTCTCAGCATTATTATGCATACATCATGTGAGTTTGCAAATCTCATGGAGCACCTTGAGAAAAAACTGATGTAAGTCTACAGAAGAGGTCCATACAGAGATATCGTTTAGGCTAGCCTATCAGGCTTATGAAATTTTTTGACTCAACAATATAGACAAGGGTGTACGTAATGCAGTACGGGTGAGATCATTTGAGAAATTTACTGTCTTCTGTTCATGATTTTGTGTTCATCCCTCCCTGACGGGCTGGTACCAGGGCATAGGCTACACGACTACTGCAGAGCTTTCCTGTAGAATGACCAAAATGGAAGTAAACAGAAGTGAGGAAAGACTATTCCCAATGAGAAACCATAGCATTTAGGGTAATCAAACAGGGCCAGGGTCCAAATTCACTGCTCCCTTGTGTGTCTTTGTTTGTTCTTTCCTATTTCCAATTTCTTCCTTCAACAGATATGCAAACAGAAGTGTACTTGCTAAAAAAAATGAGCAGTTTATCTGCTTACAGAAGCAGAGATTGTAAAAATAATGGAATAAAGCTCTGCACCTCTGCTGAATAGTGTAGTGTTCCCACAACTGTTTGTGGAATAAGCGCTTAGGAACCAGGTAGGAACCTGGCACAGGCTCTTGCTCTTCAGCAGCCACTTTTTGATAAATCTGAAAAAATTAGTTTATCTGCTTACAAGGGCAGATGTTTACAGTTTTCTAAAAAATCTATGGGTTCATATCCCCCTAGGATATGTTTTTGTTTATTTACCTTCCCCTTATTCCCTTTTTTTTTTTTTACAACCTCTCCTTCTGTAAGCAGATACACTGCTAATTTTTTCATTGTTTTCCATAATTCAATAAATAGGCTATTCGGTAAATCGGCAATTCTAAGCCGTAGCTCCACAGTGAGCTAGACTATGGCAATTGACGTTTTCCTATCTTATTTCACTTGCTTTACAAGCATTTAAAGTAGTATTTCGTTGGTCAGCTGTAACTGAACTGTAACTGACCTTTGAAGACTACACGACAGGTCAGATCTAAGTTGGCATTCTACGGCGAGCCCCCCCCCAACCCCCCTCCATAGCTCATACAGCAAAATTGTAACCAGTAAACACCCCTACGGCAGAATGCCGGCTTAGATCTACCATGTAGTCTTCAAAGATCAAATACAGTTTAGTTACAGCCGGCCGACAAAATATTACTTTAAATTCTCGTAAAGCAAGTAAAATAAAATAGGATAACGTCAATTGCCATAGTCCGGCTCACCACGGAACTACGGCTTAGAATTACCGGTAAATCTACGCGTTGATCTTGACTTAATGTAATGCAGTGAATTTGGACCCCTAAAATGTAGGATTACCCCATTTAGTATCAGGTTACATTAAACGGGACGAGCGTGAGTTGGGAAGGTTTGGTACGTCCCTTAACCTACCCCCTAAATTCCCACGTTTTCCACTGAGAAACCCTCATAATTATCTGATATGGGGAGGGGGAGGTGGTACTGAACTCAACACAGCATCCCCAAAAGAAATAAATATCCAATTCGTCGCAATCATCGCAAATTACCAGAACGTACTTCGCCAAATTCAGCATGAAGGGGAAACTGAGTAAACGGCTACTTATCCCTTTTTCCTTCGAGCTACCTATTTCCCTTCGCTCACCTCCTTCTCTCGAAGTTAACAGGCATGTCTTCGAGGTGATTTCCGCGGTGACCGTGGCAAACTGTTGCTCGAATTCCTCCAGAAGGGCTATGCTGTCCATGGTGAGATGCCCAAGGCCTTTGACAGCTCTCAGCTTCCTATGTTGACATCAGCAACTTCTTTCTTTTGGGAGGTAAACTTCAGGGCTCGGTTCCCTTCTGACGTCATAGGCGTGCAGGTCAATTCGGTTACTTGATCTGTCTCTGCGAAGGTTATAGTGTTCAGTTCTTTATGTTTTTACCATTCTTCCCCTGTTTCATGCACGTCTTTTTCTTCTCTACGCATTCGCCTTCAGTTATAACTGGTGAGTGGACGTGGTTGATCTGTGCTCTTACAAACTATTTGCGCACCGAATCTATAGTTCTCTTTTCTTTGACACCGGCGTGTTGTAAATGGAAAACCAAAGAAGAAAATACATTTTTATATGAAAATCCAGTATGTTTTTTCCATCTTGCCAATCCCATAGAGGAAAAAGGTGCCGATCGATTGGGCTGTGAATGAGATGGATGGTTATCATAAAAGAAATTTTTCTTGGGTTGAATCACTGATGAAAGCGTCGAAAATTGAAGGGGCATTGTCCAATTTGTTTTCATGCAGCTCATTCCATTTTTTACGCAATAAATATAATGAAATGCAAAACCAGCTACTTGTGATGAAGGGGGAAATCGAGATGCAGATAGACTGGCGAGCTGGACGCTCTTTTTTGCTGAAAGGGATGCTAAGGTTACTGAGCAGGATGAAAAAATGGCAGAACTTTGAATACGCTGGATGAAACAAATAATGACACGGTGGTGAATTTTCCTCAAGTTTCTTGCTGAAAGAATGATAATTTCGAGAGGACAGAACTGACAGAAAGTGATATTTGAATGACAACTCATATTATACTGAGGAAAACTTATGCAGATAAAGTAGAGGAAAAAATATTAGAAACAAGATCTACACAGGCATCAAGAATGACCATTAAGGAGGAAACTGATGCTGCAAATGCAAATATAAATAGAATAATATAGAATAAACGAATGAATAAATAGGGAATTTGACGTAAAAAGTAAATGAATCAAATAACTGAATAAAAAACACAAAATAAATGAATGAACAAAAATCAACAAATGGAAAATTTAAAGGCTTTTTAAAAATTTGAAAAAGATAAAAAAGATAAATGAACAAAACAATTTAGACAGATAAATGAAAACTCAAAGAAATAATAAATAAGTAAAAAAAATCTAGAAAAGGTGAAATATGAAACAGGTTAAGTAGAACAGAAAAAATAAATTGATAATTGACTGAAATCAGTGAAAAAGATAAATGAATAAAGAAATAGAACCAATAAATTAATGAAATAAAAGTAAAATTGGAAATAATTAAATAAGATGAACAAATTAACTTCATTACATGAAAAAATTAAGAAATAAAATAAACTGATGAAGTGAATAGAACCAAATAATTAACAAAAATAATTTTAAAAAATAAGAATTAAAAAAATAAAATTCAAGTTTAGATAGAATAAAGATTCAATTTTAGATAGATAGATAGATAGATAGATAGATAGATAGACAGAAAAGTATATCAATAGATAGTTAGATAGATAGATAGAAAGATAGATAGATAGATAGATAAAGGGACAGACAGATAGACAGAAAGATAGATAGATAGAAGATAATAGACAGACAGATTGAGAGAAAGATAGATATATAGAGAGATAGATAGACAGATTGAGAGAAAGATAGATATATTGAGAGACAGACAGTTAGATAGATAGATAGCTAGAAAAATAGACAGAGAGAAAGATGGATAGAGAGATAGAAAGATAGATAGAAAGATAGATAGATAGATAGATAGAAAGATAGATAGATAGATATTTGGATAGATACATAGATAGCTAGATAGATAGATAGATAGAAAGATAGATAGATAGATAGAAAGATAGATAGATAGATAGATAGATAGATAGATAGATAGATAGATAGATAGATAGATAGATAGATAGATAGATAGAAAGATAAAAGATAGAAAGATAGATAGATAGATAGATAGATAGATAGAAAGATAGATAGATAGATAGATAGATAGATTGATATATAGTTGGATAGATAGATAGATAGATAGATAGTTGGATGGATAGATAGATAGATAAATAGATAGATAGATAGATAGATAGATAGATAGATAGATAGATAGATAGATAGATAGATAGATGATAAACAGATAAATTAGACAGATGAGAGATAGATAGATATAAAATGATAGAAAGATAGATATAAAAAGATAGACAGAAAGATAGATAGATGATTTTACTAGCCACAGACCTTAGCATAATGACATTTAAGTCACGGATCATTCGGTCCAAAACACAATAACTGCATAACACTGAGAGCTATGCAACAACACATGCAATTCTTAAGCAATTCTTATACAAGTTGTTGTACAAATATTAAAGAAAAAAATATCTCAGCCGTGACACCCGTGAACAGAACGCCTGCGAAAGAACACAGTACAAAGACAATAATAAAATAATAAATGACTTTGAAAATATTTAATAAAGAAAATAAGTGAGTAAAAATGTATTATAGCTAACAGAAAGAAAATAATGAATAAATCAAATATTCACTATAAATGTAAATAAATAGATGGAAAATGAAACACAGTAAATAAAATCTGGCAAATTCTGATTACTCGAGCTTCGACCTCATCTGTACAGCCATATTTACCATTTTCCCTTTTTTATGTGAATTAATGATTTTTGCAGCGTCCCTTCCTAAGGCCCCTAGCTGCAACCCCTTTCGTTCCTTTGACTGTACCTCCTTCCATATTCTCTTTCTCCATCTTACTCTCCTTAATCCTCTTCTAACAGTTGATTCACAGTGCAATTGCTTTGAGGTTTTCCTCCTGTTACACCTTTCAAACCTTTAACTGCCAATTTCCGTTTCAGCACTGAATGACCTCATAGGTCCCAGTGCTTGGCCTTTGGTCTAGATTCTACAAGACAATTATCACGTGGTCTTTCCCCTTAAGAAATAGAATTCGTTAGAAACAAGTCTGTAATGAGCCTACACCTACAAGACAATTATCGTGGTCGATTGAAGTTTTCTGTACATCAATAAAATAATATCAGATCTATCTTTCGGTGGTCTCTGTATATCCGCTGTATGGGCCATACCAAGGAAACCTTAACAGATCTATCTTTCGGTGGTGGCCTATCCTATATCTTTGCCAGAAGCACGATTATGGCTAACTTTAACCTTAAATAAACTAAAAACTACTGAATCTAGAGGGCTGCAATTTGGTATGTTTGATGATTGGAGGGTGGATGATCAACATACCAATTTGCAGCCCTCTGGCCTCAGTAGCCTTTAAGATCTGAGGACGGACAGAAAAAAGTTCGGACGGACAGACAAAGCCGTCACAATAGTTTCCTTTTACAGAAAACTAAAATAGGGAGCTTATTTATAAATTCAGTTTCTCCTGATGCAGCCATAATATTTAATTTTATTCATTTTACTGTTTATTTTTTCACATATCTATTTATTCAACTTTATCTATGTATTATACCTTATTCATTTTATTTATATTATTTTAGTTATTTCTTCATTTTAATTCTATGTATTCAATACTCTTAATTCATTTATTTATTTTTTTATTTCATCTATTATTTATTTGATTTTATTTAGTTCTGTGCTCATTCACTGTAATTTATTTATGTATTTTTTCTTATTTACCAATTTTATCATTTGGTTTATTTATTTCATTCATCTTTATTTATCTAATTTTACTTGGTTATTTATTTCATTTGTTTACTTATTTATCTGACTCTATTTATTTATCCTATTAATGAAATTAACTTTATGAAATTTCAGTTATTTTATTTATTATTTCTTGTCATTCAGTCCAAGTGAATTATCTCTTTTATTTCTTTCAATGGTTCCATTTCATCTATTTATTAATTGAACTTATTTTATTCAGTAATTCGTTTTAATTGTTCTAGCGAATTGATTTCGTTTTATTTAATGATTTTTTTATAATTATCAAATTTAATTGATTCTATTTTTATTCATTCTATGTCTCATTTTATTAATCATTATTTTTTATTTTATCTTATTGATCTGATCTTACTTGGGTTATAAATCTTATTATTTTATGATGTACAATTACTTAGTTGATTTGTTTGGGTCTATCACTCAATAAAAATGTTTTGCGCCACTTTCAATGAAATTTATTCGATAAAATTGTTGCATAGAGAATAATGCTATGCGCCGCCTCCATAGAGTCAAAAATTTACTTCTAATAATATTCTAACGTTAATTACCCGTGTTTCATCTAAGGTTTATAAGAATCTGATCTCTAAGTTTCTTTGTAGGTTTTCTGAAGATAATAACCTGCTAATAGCATTGCAGTTTGGGTTTCGTAAAGGCCTGGTACTAGTGATGCACTCTTGTCAATATCTGCTGTGTTGCAGAGAGCTCTTGATGAGAGTGCAGAGGCAAGCACGCTCGGTCTAGGTCTGGGAGCAGCCTTTGACTGTGTGAATCACGAAAGCGCTTTCCTACAAATTAAGATTGTTGGGAATTGGTGGATATTTTATTAAAATTCCAAATGAAATTTTAATAGGACCAAAGGGTCTGTGTTAGTGGCCATTATAGTAGCTCTAATAATATCATTCCAGGTGTTCCTCAAGGTAGTTCTTGGACCTTTGCTGTTTATTATCCATATATAATAGTGACATGCAGCAAGGCCTGGAGAACAAATTGATTTCATACATCATTGATGCTGTTCTTCAAGCTGTTGTTCCCTCTACGCACCTTGAATAGAGATCTAGCACGTATTCATGAACTGAGTAGGCTTTGGGGCATGAAAGCTTAACCCTTCTGAAAAAAAAAAGAATGATAATGATTGGCCTTTGTATCATCATTTGCATTTAACTGGCACTGGTTTTAAGCGAAACTTTTGATATGACTGGCTTTTAAGCAGCAAATACGTAATATTGCTTCCTCTGTTTCTCAAAAAAATTGGTATCTTGTGGAAATCTTTTCGAATGTTTCGTGTTGAAGCTACTGTATTATATCTAAGTTTTTTTTAAAGCGTTTTCTTCTTTCTCGGTTGGAGTAGGCTACTGTCCTCCAGTGTGGTCTTCGGGTGCTGACTCTAATCTTAAATTCTTGGGCAGAGTTGTGTCATCAGTCAAGTTTACTTGCCAACTGTTAATGTTGATTTGTGGCATAGACGTAAAGTGAGTTCGTCACGTTATTTGCTTAATAAAATGTACTAAAACGACGAACATCCTCTCCACTCTCACTACACCTGACCTAACTATTTTTGCTGGCAACACTAAGCAGGCTGCTCTGCAAACAATGTTTCGTTTTCTAGCATCTAGTTTCATTACTACTCAGTTACCTGGGAGTTTTATTTTAGCTACAACTAATACGTGGAATAGTCTGCACAGTGCAGTTGTGGAATCTTCAGTCCTCCGAATGTCGAAGTTGGGAGCAAATTCATTCCCGCTCTCTGCTAACTTCTGAAGCTGAGAATTGCCAGACTCGACTTTTAAATTCTTGTTTTGTTAAAGTTCTGTGCGTATATCTTTCTCAGAGCGTGCGTGCGAGCGAGAAATGAATCAAATATATATTAACTGATTAATTTAATAACCTTCATACGCATTTGATCGAGACAAGGCCTGTTCGATGTTTTGTGACGTAAGCAACGGTAGTCCGAGTCGCTAGCACTGACTACCTTGCCAGACGACAGAAATGTACACAAAACGTCACTAACATTGACAATTTGTTGTTTACCAGTCATGGCAATGAGTTAATTTCCTTAATTTTTTCGTCTACACTAATTTGTGTACACCAAATAATATTAACTCGAAACACAGGTTAAGAGATTAATATAAAATACTGAACCAAAACAATTTATTTAGTTACAATATAGTATATACCGAAGTACAAACATGTTTAATATTGTATTAAAAAATGTTTATACACAGTTTTCACGTCAAATTACACGACGGCAGTGCATTGGTTTACTCTACTAACTTTCTCTTCTTATTCTGTTATATCTCTTCCATACAGCTATTATTTTGCTAGGTAAAGTTTTTAACTTTCTCTTTTATTCAACTTTTTGTTAGCTACAATATAGTTATTTTCTTGGGAACAATAATTATTCAATAAAACGTTAGACGCCAATATTATTAATTTTGCTATTTTTTTCTGTACAATGATCTTCATTCCTTATTAGAACAGCATATTTATTGTTCAACCTCTGACCTTTATATGGGGATTTTGCATTCATTGTTGTCCATCAAATGTAATGTAAAAATTTTTTTACATTACCTGCAACTTCTGAATAAGAAGGGAAACAATGATTTTTTCCAAGAGTTAGTAAAGCTTGAATGAGATACTGATTATTTGTAAAGCTAAATGAACACTTTGTTTCTGAAAAGGTGGATGAGGAGAATGCTTTTCGTGATAGTTTATAATAATGTTTCAAGAGTAAACCATCTTCCATCTCATGAAGTTTTTTCAGAGCTGAATGGTGCATCATGAATTTCATTTTCTAACATATGATTTCCATCAAAGGAGGACCGTGGGACCTTCGGTGTTTTATTTGTATCTTTCTTGCCAAGCCAATTATTCCTGGTACATCTCAACAAGCCTTTATAATCAAAATATGGTTTCAAGTGAGTTTCATCCACCGTCAGTACCATTGTTTTGTCATTGGGTAGTAATGATTTACATTTATTCTTAATGTACATCAGAAAATTTGAGTCATTTTGTTCTGACACTGGGGTAATTACAAAACAAAGAAGACAATATTACCAGGTCTGATGAATAATCAAATTTATTCAGTCATTAACTGTAGTTGTTCAAATATGAATTTCAGCAGAGGCAAGTGTTGACTGATCATCTAAAATTATTGCCAAAAATGAAATCACTACTTATATAACAGCAATGCTATTGCAGGTTTTAGAAATACACTCAGCACTGTCAGCTCTCTGCAAGTTATTCAATATCTGCTCAATGATATTCGTATCATGAACTTCTGTAGGAATCTTTAAATCTCTTAAGTGCCGTACTTCAGAAACATGAACAAACGCATGTACTGTGCAGTTAGCCTTCACTGTAGGTAGGGTATTGTGTTGTACAGTATGCTATTTCAACTAACCTGTACTCAACTGTTACCTGTGGAAGAGGAAAGATGATCTTTTAATATCTGTACATGTATATATGAGCATTCAAACAGTAATGCCATGAGGTTAGGTTAGTTATTGACATCCCTTCTGTTCTGTACCTGTAACCCTAGACTACTAGGCCAGTTTAATTTTATTCACCTTAACCAATATAGGTCCAATAAGGTTTGTCCCTTACCTTTGGCTACTGGCAACGGTAACTTGCCTATTTCCTGATCACTGTACTGATACATCCACTTGTGATGAACCTATAACTTCTATGTCTGTGCCATTTCCAAAGCTCTTGCTAAGTCTGCAATGTGAGTTCTGAGACATAGGCTACACTGGGAATTGTTTGACGTATGCTAGCCTATGTTAGATTTGGTAATTTTTCGGAAGACTCCAGCCACCTTCCAATATAATTTATATTTTTCTTGGGTAAAACACATCAAAACAAAAAAGTTCATCTCAGTTTGCAAATGCCTAATAAGCAGAGGAAAAAATAATTAATCAAAATAAAGATTTATAAGGTAAGATAATACTAGCCCCCCACCCCCTCCATAGATAATACAGGAAAACTGTAACCAGTAAACACCCTTAGATTAAGTTAGGTTGGTATTTTTAGGTTCTTTTAGTGCCCTGTCATTTCCTAGCCATTTTTGCATGAAAAACCCAAAATGTTTTTCATGCAAAAATGGCTAGTTGGGGCCTGGGGGCTTTCGAAATGGCTGGCTGGAGTCTTAAGAAAAATTACCATTAGAGTCTGTTAAGTCTAGTTTATATGAACTCCTACTAAAATTCAATCCAGGCTAAACCAGTCTTTCTTTACATTGCGCTTTACCATTTGCTGCTCACAACACCGACCTAAATCCCTTTTTCAGGCTACAGCCTTCTTATGCTGTACCACAGACAAGATATATCCGTGGCACGCTACTTCATTACGGCCTGTAAGTTTTACGGCCCAGTTAAAAAATAAAACAACGGAATGACGAGAAAACCTCGTACTCAAACGATATAAGGGAAGGAAGATCGAAAGAGAAAGAATCGCTAGCTTCGGACTGCCAGGGTCGACGTCATCACGTCATGACGTCACATGCAACAGGCATGGTCTTGGTAATGCATACTAGCTACGCGTCGGGTATTACCTTAGAAATTGACAGTTTCTGTAGTAATTTGGTTGCTTATCAAGAATTTACCGTTACTTTTTGTCGCTCAACTGTAATTAACTTCAGAACCGACTATATTTTTGCCATTGCGCATGTGCAGTGTTGTGGGGAACTTTTTGGTAAAAAGTAGAGTTTCCTTCACTTGGGCGGCCTACTAGGTTAGGGTATGTTACTTAAGTAGGTTATGGTTCCATTTATAATAGATTTCCTTAGCCAATCCCTTCTTGAACATGTGACTCCCTAATGTCTCTCGTGTTCATAGAACGGTTCCACGCAGTCCGTGCGGAGCTGATACTTAGAAATACCGTGCAGTTTTATGACAGGTGTGGATACATGAAAGCAGAGATGTTGAATAGAAGGGAAAGGGAAAAAGTGAATGGAAGGATATAGTAGCCTAGTATGAAATGGAGGGGAAAAAAAATATTATCACGATTGTAGAGACAGTGACGCAACAGATAACGAGTGAGTGCATCTTTGTAAAAGTGATAGTAATAAAGAACGTGGATTGTGCGTGCCACTAGCAGGCCCATATGTGTGTGGGCACTTGTGCCACCCCCATCAGTTTTGAAGCCAGTGCCAGTGCCCCTAGCAGCAGCGGTTCTCAGGCTGTGCAACTTTCTAATGATGAGGCTGAATGGAGGGCAGAATTTTCAGTTTTCACTCGATATTTAATTGGAGAAATAAAAAACAAATTAAACCTTTAAGAAAACCTTTCAAAAGATTGGAGCTTCATTAACAAAATGAGCTGTAGGAGACTGCCATACGAACTAAAATAAGCATGTGAAGTCTTCGTAAAATAGGTGTTGAAGGCAATTTGAAATCCAATATGGCGTCTTCCCAAAGACTGTGACAAAATGAATGGCGAGTGGACACTTCCTTTCCAGAGCTCATTTAACGGTGTACTGACACTAATTGCGTACATATGTAATGTCTATAGATATTACTTAAGATTTTAGTTGTAATCAGCACGATAAAACAACATTTTGTTGCCTATAGGCTACTAGGGAAAACATGAGACATGAAATTCCCATGTCATATGGTTGAACTGAAATGCATTTTTACCTTTAATTCGTGGTTTTATCCTTACTGATATCACAACTGAAGCTCCACAGTGCTTATTTGATTGTAATTATTAACATTTTGTTCTTAATTCACTCACAATACCACTTAAAATACGTGAGAATGTTTGTTTACCGTACTTTACTCCAGTCTTATTGTACATCTGGCTGCCACAAACATCCGAGGGCGGACGACGCATTAGTGAACTGTTTACGATAGAGATGTAGTATTTTGTTGTTATTACTATTCATTTATTTAAGTCCATATTACGACTATTCATTTATTTAAGTCCATATTACTACGTATACTTCTGAGACATGCAATGTGTACATATGAGTGTTACCACTTTGGTAGAAATGCAAGAAAGTTGAGTATGACAATTTATCTAGAATTGGTACGAGAGTCAAGATGCTTGACGTCAAAATACAGGACTGAAATAAAGGTTTTAAATCCAAAATTATTACATAAAACACCCTTATATTTGACAAAAATTGCACTGTTTATGTGATATATATACTACACTGTATGTAATGTATATTAATAAGTAAAAAAAAAATAGGAAAACGTGAAAAATAGCTTCATCGTAATGTTCACAGAAAAGCGTTGAAATTTGTCTCAGGAATCTAGTTTGCTCCAACAACAAATATTTTCAAATGAATTATAATGAACAAGTAATACATTTACTCAATTTATAACCTTATTCTGGTGTTTAGCTACCTAGTTATTTAATTATTACTAGCGGTGTCAGCGTCTAAGGGTGCAAATATTTTGCAGATTTAACACAGGAAATGGGCAGTTTGTCTACACAAGTGACTCGGCAAACATCCAGATGGCGTCACTCGTCCACTTTGAAAGTGTTTTAAGTAAACGTTTCGATAGTGTCATGGCCGGTAAGTTAGCACCGCGCACGGCCGAATCTTAACGAACCCCTGTTTAATCGGAAGTATGCCATTATTTCGTAATTTAGGAGAAAACTGTTACTTTGATAGGAATGTAGAGTTCTCGGCGTGTTGTGTAGAGGGGGCATAAGTCTCACTGATGCTGATTGGGGGCGCGTTCGAATCCATTTTCCGGAAGTGTCCAAACAGCGTCCCGAGCGTTTACCCTATTAGACCAGAAGTTAGGGCTGCGAAGGTTTCTAAAACGCAAAGAAGCCTTCCCTTGTCCCCACAAAACTTTGGTAAAAAGACTGATACCAAGAAAACTGGGCAGAAAGAGGTCGGTCCCCTTGCAACTACAAGAACGAGTGTTTTTCCAAAGTGGGGATGACAAAACCCGCCCCCCCCCCCATAGCTAATATGGCAAAATCGTAATCAGTAAACACCCCTGGGTTACGTTAAGTTGGCATATTTAGGTTCTTTTAGTGCCCTATCATTTCCCAGCCATTTTTGCATGAGACACCCAAAATGGTTTTTCATGTAGAAATGACTGGCTGGAACCTTATTGGCAACTTATAAAACTTTGGAAGAACAACAAAGAACCTTTTGTCTGAATGATAAGCTTGTCAGTGGTCTCCCGTACACTCAGCATCATAATTGGGGTCTACAAAAAGTGCTTTGATTTTGTTGGTGTCAGCCAGCCTGATGATGCATTGGTAAAGTTGAAATATTGCTACAATATTTTCACCGATGGGAAGCAGTCTGGTACTGATGTTTCTCACCTTGAACAAGAACAAAAAGAACATGCTGTAATTAGAAAATTATCTGTTGCTTCCAATGCCACGAAGACTACCAGTCTCTGTGATGACGACTGGGTCTTTGTGGCCACGGACTTGAATCAGACATTGCCATATCCTCGTCTCCTTGCCAGGTCGGCGTATAGCAAGTGCAGATTGTGGCTTAGTCTTTTAAACATTGTTGGTGGCTCTGGCCCCTCTCTGGATTAATGCTACTGACCACTCTTCAGAAAGAATCAAGACAAGAACTAAAATTTTGGTGAGTAAAATTATTTTTTTACCATTATCCACCTTTTTTCTTGCATTTTCATCTGTTAATCATTATTTTTATGCATTAATCGCCAGTATCTATATCCTTAATCATTATTCACCAGTTTGTTAGGATTGATGTTTGTTAAATGTGGGTGACAGTATTAATTATATTGAAAAAAATGTTCATTAATCATCTTATCTTCATCATTAATCATTATTCACAGGTCTGTTAGGATTGTGCTTAACATATTACTTGAAATGTTTATTGATATCTATTACTCTGTATTAAGTATGTGTGACTATACTACTGGAAATTTTTTTATTTATTCTATTTTTATTTAGAGTGAAATTTTTTTTTATTTTTACCATACAACACTGTAAAACTACATAAGGTAACAATAAAAATGACATCTTGAGGATTTAAAAAAAACATGATAAAACTTATTTTAGTGAGGAAATTGGGAAAAATTGTAAAAAAAAAAAAAAAGACATACCCATGTGTTTTTGCGAATATCTCAAAAACTAATGCCCCTATTTTCCAAAAAATTGTTACAAGGGCATAATGCACAAAGATTAGAACTCATTTGAAAAGACCATAAGGTCATAGTATCATAATTACTTTGTTTACGCGATTTAGAATCATTAATTTTCAACCGCAATCTACTCGTTAACTTTTAAGAAAAGGCACATAGCTGACCAATGAACTTTTTTGTTCTATTTATTTTTGTCGTTCTTCTACTTATTCATTACATTTTATTTGTGTATACTTTTTTTAAAATTAATTTTAATTATTTAATTTAGCTTAGTTTCATTTTATTTTAAATCCATGTATCTATTTTCTTTTATTTATTTTATTAACATTTTTATTGTACAGTATTAATTATTTTGCTTAATTTATTGATTTATTAAATGTTAATTATCCCATTTTATTAGTACAGATATTATATTAATTTTTAACCATTTGTTTTAGTTTTATGTTTTCTGTAATAATTTTAGTTTTACGTGATAGATTTATCATTTATTTAATAACTACCAGCTGACCAACGTGGCACTGCCCGAGAAAACTGAATGACGACCGATAAACACTCTCTCTCTCTCTTTCCTGTTAAGATAGTTGTTGTGTGTAGGTAACAAGCCCCGCCCACTAACGGGAGTACTGGAAACGACTTAGCACATAACCTCATTCTGTTTCTGCCGACTCTTGAGTAAACACTGGGTGTGTGCAGCAGCTTTTGTTCATTAGTTTTCGGTTGAATAACTGGATTTCGGTGAAGTATTATCGCTTATTTTGAGTAGCCTTCAAGCTTTGATAGCTTTCAGGGTGAGTTTTTCTTGTTTTTCTTATATGCCTGTTATGTCTGATTCAAGTTCATCTAGTTTTTGCTACTGTAGCAAAGGTTGCAAAACCAGATTGATCAAATCTTCGGATGACTCTCGTACAATTTGCAGTAAGTGTAGGGGGCAGTAATGCAGTAAGGAGAGAACTTGTGCTGAATGCAGTGATTGGCCTGAGTGCCTGGCACCAGATGAGCGTAAGTGGAAGGTACTTATATCTCACCTAGACAAGTTGGAAAGGGATAGGAAGATGAATACAGCCTCTAGAGCCGAGAAATGTGCTTCACTTAGCCTAGAATATATACTTAGAAGATAGCCCTGCAATTCCTTCATCCCCCCTTCCTGCTTTTTCTCTTGATACTAGCCCTCCTACTTTTAATCCACCTACTCCTGCGCCTGGCTCCCTTGCTTCCGACCCTTGCCATTGCTAGTCTCGAGTCTAGGTTTGACAAGAAATTTAACCTAGTAGTGGATACAGTGAAGTGGAGGAGATGGCTACTCGTCCTGCCGGTTCTTCCTAAACGAAGGTCACCATCATGCTCCCCTGAACCAGGGAGAAGACATACCAGGAGTCCAAGGGAGGCCGGTGGGGTTTGCCCACGGGTAGCTGCTCCCTCAGTCGAACCTGTTGCGTGTTCCCAGGAATCGGCAGACAGCCACTGAAAAGGCATCTTGACAGGTGACAGTGTTGTGCAAGTGGAGTAAGTGGCTACTCATCCCACCTGTCTCATAGACAAAGGTTCCTGTCCTGCTCCCCTGAACCTGGGAGAAGACATGCTGGAAGTCCAAGGGAGGCCAATGGGGTTTGTCCACGGGTAGGTGCCTCCTCAGTCAAGCCTGTTGCGTGTTCCCAGGTATTGGCAGACAGCCACTGGAAAGGCGCCTTGATGGATGTGCACCATTTATTGTCCAGTTCTGAAGATTCCGACACTGAAAGGAGGCGCCGCAAGCGCTATCTCGATGTGTCTCGCCCTCTGAAGAGGCATGCACATTGTGTTGACATTGGTCTAGTACAAGCTATACGGTTATATGAGTAGGAATCATGGTATGGCACTGAAACTACTTCTAAAAGATTCCGTCGATTTAAGGATAAAGCTTGAAGAAGGTTAGGAATCAGATGGTGGGCTAGAGTGGGAAATGATACCATAAGAGAAATTACAGAAGTTCCACATGTAGATGAGATAATGTTGAAAGGGAGATGGAGATGGTTTGGACATGTTCTTCACACTACCCGTGAGAGTAGTACGTACTTGGTAGTGTCACCTTGGTTCCTCTGGGTATCAGAAGAGATGGAAGACTCAGACCTACTTGGATGATAACCACGGGAAGGGAGGCTGGATATGAGTGGAGATTTGTGGGAGTGAAGCACAGGAAAGACTTGAATAAATAACTGAGTTTCACATAGGCCCGTTGTGTGGCACAGTTTTGGAAATGTTGGAGATGGTGGTGATGAGTCTAAATTGAACTTTGGTCTTTGCAGTGTTTATAAGTGAGGAGTTGATTCCATTTCAGTTTCTGCCTCATCACTGTCCTTGTCTCTTGTTCAGAAAGCAATGTTTGAATGGCTCGGACTCTGAGACCAAACTGATGTTTTTGGTGAATAAATGATCTAATTTTATCTTTTTTAAATTATATGATACAAATAAAACGCGTATATAAAATTCACAACAGTGGATAGGAAAAAATTTGCTTTACAATGAATAATTTCACATTATGTTTAAAACAAAAACAAAAATCTAGTTTTTTTTTTTTTTTTTTAAACTGCATCAAAATATCAGGTTCCGTACCCGTAAACTGGTGGGCTCTCATTTAGGCCTACATGCTCTTTGTTGATTAGCTATATACACACAGCACTTGCCGCTTAGGCAAACTTTTCACTGACAGCTAAACATCCTTCGCCACTCCCATTTGTCTCATAAGTTGCCAGTTCTGCATCATGAGGAACATATCCAGTCCAATGACAGATAGTAATACAAGCAAGCACAGGCTGTCCCACAGAGATCGATATTGGGATACCACCGCTATGCTATCCGGGATGTACAAAGCTTCTGATTCCGTTTCCCTCGGGTCTATCTCGACTTCGTCGTGGTAGTGGGGTTGGTTGCCCTCGGCCAAGGCCCCATACACTGAGAGGCCTTCTTGTTGCTGGAAGTACCAGAATCCAAAGGCTTGTTTTGATGCTTCGTTCGATGCTTTCATCTGAAATGAAAACGAAAATTTCTTTCCTTTATTAGTGTTTTACATGTTCAAGATCCCTTGGACTTTAAACATTAGTCAAGGTAGCAAGCTGTATGGGTGCAAAATCTTAAAGCACCTTTAAAATGTTATAAATAATAAAATACAGCAGTAACAATGATAATCCTGATTATCCTCTGCTCACATTGTTTTATGGTTGATTTCCAAATGCAATACCAACCTTCAAGCATGAGTAATATTTCCCAGAGACATCGCATTCTTTCTTGTGGTACCGGTGGAAAAGACCAGGTTCCAAGGACCTGGGGAAGAAAGTGCTCCATTTTTATTTGACCCAACAAGAACTGATACAAAAAATATATATCACCCAAGATATTTGCAGCCATTAGTTTCATTGCAGTATGGAGATTCGTGCTGGGCAAGAAAGTAATACTGAAGACCTTGCATGATTTGTGCAGCTTTATGGAGTTACCTAATGGAATTGCTAGGCTATTTGGGACAGATGACAAGTAAGTTGTAAACAACATTAGGAATCTGTTTCAAACGAACAGGAACTAAAACATCATCTACCGTATGATTTTATAATCTCTAGCATTGATGGTTCTCCTGACAAAAGCAAGGTCCTCTCCTCCCCAACCAGTGCGGTCTTTGTCAAAACCGCCTATTTTGAGGAAGTCCTCTTTATAGACACACACCATTCCTGTGGACGAAGAAGAAAGAAATATCAATAGGACCTTTCAAGAATTTGTTTCCTGGACAACATGGTATATAAGTCAGATTTTTCACAACCCTTTTTTAAAGTGCCTTTGTTGTTACGCAGGTACAAGAAGGCCTTAAATGCTGTTTCTTTGATGGATGAACTTTATTTTTAATATTAATCTATGAAGTATGAATTATAAACTTGTCAACTCACAACACGAAATGGAAACAGCAAATAGTTTTACCATGTCCCCAGACTCTCCAGTAGCCATGATCATCTTTCACCTCCATTTGTTTCAGCGGAGGAGGAATCCGATGTTTGTGCAGTGGGTACACAAATTCTGGGTTGTACTGTGAGAATACCATGGGGATGAACACCTGCACGGAGACAGTGAGAGTAATTTAATGTAGAGAAAATAAATCCATACCGTAAAAAATAAATGAATGTATAAGAATATGTTTTAGTGCACTGTACTGTATTTATATTCAGATGAGTTTCCAGTCTGCATCTCTGTTTTAAGGCGGATAGAAACGCCTTTTTCTAGTACTGCTGTATTGTATTAATAGCCTTTATAGCTCTTGATGGCCTTTAGTTGAATTTGTTTTAGGACCTACAAAGACCAGAAAGCAAGAAAGGACTTTTGGGGGACGCACACGAGTAAGCGGTTTATCGGCGTCGGTAAGCGGTTTATCGGCACCGATAACCGGTTATTGGCACCGATATCCAGTTAGCAGTGCCGTTAAATGGTTTATCGGCGCTATTATCACCGATTTTCGGTTAGCAGCGCTTGGCTGGGAATGGAGCCCCCGCCGTTAACCGGGGACTGCCTTTTCCAAATCTGAATCAGTCAGTTGTGAGTTCCACTTTAGGAACATGTTTCTACTATGATAATCCCAATCTGATTCCTAAACTAACGGAGGACAAGATTGTAAACTGAATCTTTGCCATTGTTGGTCTTACTCCAAACTCACTATCTCATTTCTGTGGCTGGCATTGTTATTAATCTGTTTAAAGATACATCCACGCTACAGTGAAACTTGTTATAAACACACGTTGGCAACTTCTCACACACAGCACAAACAGGTTGAGTACAAGTGGCGACTTACCGATAGTCCTACCCAGTTATGAGTCGTATGATTGTACAGCATTTGCCAAATGTTCTTTCTCCGCTTACAGTCGTTGACTTGTTTTTATCCTGTTTGTGACGTGTATTCAGTAAACTGCAGACTTGTGTTTATGACATATTTTACTGTATGGTGGATGAATCCTTCTCATCAGAGCTCGTAACGTCTCATTTAATTCAGACCTTTGGTTTGGTTTTCAAATTGTATACATTGTATGCTGCTCATGGTACATCACTGTCATAATGATCAACCAGGTTACACTGGCAAGTGGGATGACTATGGCATCGCAAGCACCCACCTGATGGCCCCTAACAGGAGTCGAGATACATCTGGTGAGAAAAGCACTTGTGAAGAGAACGTCTACGTCGCAGAAGAAAAGGATTTGCCCAGAGAATTCGGTCTGTTCCACGCCTTCCTGTAGGCCCATGCCCCTGGAAAAATCTGCATTTTCCAAAAGGATGAATTGTGTCTTCAGTCTAGTAATCTCTGCTTCTGAATCCTTTAGGATTTTTCTTATACTTTGTTCATTCCCGTCAGCAAAGTAGACGAGGGTGAGTCCCACTCTGATATGACTTTCTCGCAGGACCTGAACAAGATTCGTCATGAAGAGCTGCCAAAAAATCAAGAAGAAAAGCTGTATGAATATGTGACCTTTTTTCTAAGAAGCGACTTATTTAGCCTATACCAGTAAAGGGGTTTGAATATTCAAAATTTATGAGGTTTCATTTATTTTGAAACAGTTCGAATGGAGAGACATTTGTATAAACAGAATTGCAATGGAGCATTCTTATGAATATGATATTAAATCTGTAAACTCGAGAGACACTCAAATACATTCGCATTCAACGAGCCATTTTCTTTAGGTGGGAAAAGTGGTTATGGTATTTGATGAATTCAAGCAAAAATGTTTTATGGCTCTTAAATCGTTACCCTTTTCAACAAGGTTATTCCTCCTTAACAAACGGGGCCTGTATAGCAAATAGGAACACTGGCAGTAGTACAGACATAAATAGTGATAGACCCAGACATGTCAAGCGGAGACTTCAAGACACAGACAAGCTAAACAAAATGCACCTCTATCTTAAAATGTAATCGTCTCTCTCTGGCCCACCTTTAGGGTGTCCTGTCTGCCTCTTAGAGTCACAATGATGTTGATTGCCGTCGTAGGAGAAACTGCATGATGGTAGGTGACCTTGGGTGGTCTAAGAGGCAAGATGATATTCAGCCTATCCACTGACATAGCAGCTGTGTCATTACAAGTGACGTCTGCTTCGAGTCCAACGGTTGGAATGATGCGATACCTTCAAGAAGAAGAAATAGAGGATCTTTCCTAAATAGTGACCCCCAAGGGTTTTTGGGGGGCGTTATCTAGGACTAATATTGCTTGGGGGTCATTATCTTTATGATATTTACAGTCTTTTGTTTATGTTTTTACGGTAATTCCCAATGGGCTTGTATACCAAACACGCTGCGAAGGTTGATACATACTGGGTTAAAACCCTTGGGGGTTACTACCTGGGAAAGATCCAAAATAGAAAGGCTCTGATTCACATTGTTGCATATTTCAAATCTTTGGAATGTAACCTCACACTTTCGATTTTTCAAGGACGCTGTGTTAGGCCCTGTCCACACTAGCGGGCATGCCCGTAGGGCACTTCCAGCTGTTTATATTTTCTCTCGCTTCTGAAGCAGTGTTACCAGACAGTCACATCGTTCTGGCTCCATACTCGGTCGGTCAGTATAGTGGAACGGTTATGGGAACAGTGTTTGCCCGTCAGGCAGTGCCCGCTAGTGTGGACAGGGCCTTAGAGGCAAAAGTCGCCATTGCGGGGGGAACTGGAGGACTGGAATGACCTCACCAACACTTGTCTTGCAAAACCTCATTTCTGATGGATGTGGTCTCGGGCCTCGCACCTCCTCGACGCATTTTAATACCAGTTTACTCACACCTATTCTAACCTTATTTAAAACACACTAATAGATCTGCTGGTGGTTACCATCAGTGTATCGTCCAGGCTACAGAGACATTTATTTCATTTGTTTACTTATTTCCCTGGATGAAGAATTTTATTGCTGCCTCCTCCTCGCCTGTCCCCATTTCAGAAGTCACTGTGCACCTGCACTGGTAATTTTCTTTCATAAAAAAATTTGTGCATTCTTTAATCATGAACCTGAAATGTGCTAAATATTGTAATTAAACTGTGTAATTTTTCATGGCAAAATTGTCAGTGCAACACCTTTATTTGTTAAGAATTATTAATCTTAAAAGAACATTTGTTGACAATTAGCTATTATGGTTTCCTTACGTTTGTTTCTTAAGCGTTTTTGGCAACCGTCGTCCAAATACGTTAACAGCAGAGAGAGAGAGAGAGAGAGAGAGAGAGAGAGAGAGAGAGAGAGCTTAACCAGATGGTCTTTGCCGTCAGGTGTCAACTTAATGACTGCCTTCTCGCTCATCTGCGAATATCTGCTGGAGTTTCTTTTGAAAAACTGTGTCACACGATGTGTGAGTTAGGGTTCATGAGTGAAGTAGCCAATGACTTTACTCTTGATGCGTTTAATGACACAAAATGTGTGTAAAAATATAAGGTGCATTTACACACTTTGATACCAGCATAGTGCATAACAGAAAATCCAAAGCCACTGGCCACTACCAACCCAACCTTACACATTGTAGCACAAATATTGTGGCAGAGCTTCGTTGGGAAATGGGTTTAAAAGGACAAGACGTGAGGGATTTTGTTTGTGAGAAGCAAGATGAAGCCTTTGCTGGCAACAGAAGGGAAGTTCTGGAAGGCAGAGAGCTTATGAGGAGAAAATACAAGCAGGAGCACAGTTACATGACCTTCTGGTATTAAGACTTAAGGCAGAGGTTTGAAGTAGAACCTTAGAGAGACCAGTAAGCTGAACTAGCACCCCTGTAGTTACTGCAAAAGCCCAGGTCACCCAGATTTGACGACATTCATTGAAAGAATTGAGAGATTCGCAGAGAGCCAGGGCTGGCTTATGGAAGTGGGCTGTTTGGCTCAGTGCATTATTAACAGGTGAGGATATGCAAGATTTTTGTATTATGGCCTTGTGAAGAAGCTTTGAAATATGATAGGCTGAAGAGAGAAATTTTGAATAGTACATAGTAGATGACTGAAGAAGAATTTAGGAAAAAATTTTGTGAAGCTAAACCTGGACAAGGCGAGACTGCATGTTAATTTGTAACTAGGCTACAGAAGTGTGTCAACAGGTGGATCGAAATGGCTGAATTCAGTATAAAGAGGTTTGGTGATTTTGCAGACTTACTCATCAGAGAACAATTGGTCGGCATTTGTTTGACTAAAACTGAACTGTTCCTCAGGGAAAGAGTACTTAAGGACGTTGGTGAGATGGAGAGGGTTGTTGAGCGGTTCTTTTACGTTCATGGGATAAGCACAGGGAAATGCTAAGAGTCAGTGAAGAAGTCTAGCAAGAGTATCCAGAAACCTACAGAATGCAAGACAGCTGAGCAGCGGCAGACTGACAAGAGTGAAGGTAGGTGCTGTGTGTGTCACAAGCCAGGAAACAAAGCTGTGAGCTGTGTGCTTATTAAGAATAAGGACCAGCAAATGTTCAAGCAAAAGGCCTTCATTACAATGGTAGTGGAAGAACTGAGGAAGGTAACTGTCGTCATGACTTTTGAGGACGTCACCAAAGCACAGTTGGAAGTCCATGTCAAAACTGGTGATGCTGAAAGTGAAAATTGGAGCTAAAGTGCCTGTTATGTTAGGAACATGCAAATCAGATGAACAGAGGAAGAGGCACCACAATTTATCAGTTAATGAAGGTTATGTATGCATGGAGAAAGTAACAGTGGTATGAGGTAACAGGCTGCACGTAGAAGTTTGGAAACTGAGGACGAAGAAGTGGGTTTGTGTACCCATTGATAGGAGTATCCCTAGGTATTGAGTTGCAAAGACCAATGTGAACAATCTGTACTATGTAGGAGATTTACATGCCATGTGGCTAGATAATGCCATTTTATGGACCTTACTCTTGGAAACCTTCAAGGCATAAAGGCCTATGAAGAAGTGGTGAAAACTGAAGCTGATATTATGGAAAGGTGTATGGTAAGGTGGCCAAAATATCAAGCCAGAGGAGAGTGATGCTGGGATGGAATTATAAAAGGTTGGTACCAAAACAGCAGTGGTTGTGGTCACAGACCAAGCCCATAAAAAAAAATATAGCATCAAGCCACTGACAGGATTGATGCACAATAAAAGATCAAGGTTTAGGGAACTTTAAGTTCAAGTTATCAGTGTCATATTATATCTTGTTTTTAGGGCAAGATGGCTGGGGGAACACAGCGACTCCTAGTGCTAGACATATATTGTACCCAAATAATGAAGTTAGTCCATGAATCCGTTATTGGTGGTCATCTAGGGTCTAGGATGACTGTGGACAATATAACCAGCAGTTTTAATTTGCTAGGAATGGTTGTGGACATCACCAGATTTTACAAGCCCTGTAATATTTGCCAAAAGACTGCACTTCGGGGCTGTGCTAGCAAAATACTCCTATAAAAGATGCCATTAATGGAGAAGCCATGCAAGACAATAGCCGTAGACTCGATCAAACCCATGTCATCAGTATTGGGGGGTGGGGAACAGATGCATCCTGACAGTGGTGGACTTCGCTACAAGATACCCAGAGACAGTGGTACTCCCTAAAATAGAGACCAAACTTATAGCAGAGGCACTTGCTTGAAGTTTTCAGCAGAGTGGGATTCTCCTACGATTGCTTAGTGACTCAGGTATCCAGTTTACTTTTGAGATGATGAGGGAGGTGATCCATCTAACAAGCATCAAGCAGCGGTTCATGATTCTTTGTAACCTGAGGTGCAATGGATTGTGTGAAAGGATCCATAGTGTGCTGAAATCCATGTTGAAAAAGATGTACAAGGAGAAAGCACGGGATTGGAATTGTATCTGCCAGTGATCTTGTCGTGTGTCAAGAAGTGTCACAGTTAGCCACTGGATTTTTACAATTTGGACTACTGTATGGACTGATGGACTACTGTATGGACTGATGCAGATTCTCCAGGAATTGTGAACAAGAGACTACAACAAGGATGAAGTGCTCAACACCTGTCAGTATGTGTTGGAGTTGAGAAATCAGGCTGAGAAATCACCTGGAAAAGACATGTCAACTGGCAAGAGAGTTTGTATGTGGCAAGGGGACATAAGTGGCATCACTACGATAGGAGGACCAGAGATTATCAGTTCGTGGTTGGACACAGTGTGTTAGTGTTATTGCCAAGAGAAGCAAACAAGTTGAGGCTGCAGCAGAGAGGGCCATATGAAGTCAAGGATATGGTTAATTGAATGAACTACAAGGTTAATGTTGGCAGAGAACTGAAGACTTCATACAAGCATCCTGTCTGTCTACAATGAGAGGGGAAGTAAATGAAGTACCAGCAACTGTCATCGAGGAAGAAAAATACCCAAGTGTGACCATCACTGAGGAGGAAGCCAATAAGGACCATGTAACTCCAGTAGAGGCCTGGTTAGAACCTAGGCCACAGATGGAAGAAGTGCTGTACCAAGATGTCAGTATTATCAGTGACCTAAGCGAGCAGCAGAAGAAGCGGGTATTGTAGCCACTGGAAGAATGTCAAGACATTAACAAAAATCCAGGGCAATAAAATGATGGTAAATCCCAAGGCGATGATGATGAAACTTGTAATGACAAATTTTTCACCAAGGGTTATTGACAGATCTCATTGGAGGAAGAGTCAAAAGAGAAGACCACCCACCTCTCAGTGTCAGGTGGATGATATTATTCAAGAGGATGCCATTTGGATTAGTGAACTCAGCAGTGACTGTAAACAGGATAATGAGGAAGATGCTAGCTGGAGCCATGAACACTGACCATTTTGTGGACAGTGTGTTAACTCAACAGCATCATGGGAAGAATGCATCAGGGGAGGAACTCACGGACCTATTCCGGAGGGTAAGGGAAGCAGGGCCAACTATTCTATCTTCCAAATGTTATACTGGATATAGTAATGTGGGATTCTCAAGACACAAGGTCAGCTGTAATAGAACAGTTGTAATAAAGTGAAACTGACGAAGATCTCGGTTGCGCTAGAACCAAAGACCAAGAAAGTGAGATCATTTTTAGGATTGCCAGGCTACCACTGAAAGTTTGTTGTGAACAAGTATGCAAATCTTACAGCTTCTTTAACTGACCTAGTGAAAAAGGGGTGACTGAATAAAATGGAGTGGTATTACAAGTACCATGCACCTGCTAGAGTTTGATGATGGCATATTTCCGCTTGGGTATAAAATAGAAACTCAAGAAGAACAAGCAGAACTACTTCACATTTGAAAAGAAGTAGCCAGCAGTATTTGCATCAAAGTGATTCCATCTGCACGTGTATGGGTGGATTTCTTGATATATATAGACCACAAGTCACTTCCTTCCATCCAAAAGTGCAAGATTGAAAGTCCAAGGAGTATGAGGTGAGTCACAGCAATCTAGAGCTACAGCAATCTAGAACTACAAATTCCATAAATGTAGAGCATCCCAGGAAAGCCCAACAGTTGTGCTGAGTACCTTAGCAGACTAAATTGAAAAAAAAAATTATGAGAATTTTTTTTGAAGTTGGGGTGTGCTGTCAAAGTATTATGTGATGGAGGCTTTTCTTATGTGTAGTTCCCCATGCACTGCTTTCCACGTTACAGTTTCAAGAAGTGAAATCTTTCATTCACAGTATATTCTGGAAAATTAGTTAAATACATCAGTTTTGTTTCAACGCGTGTTACGTACTGAGAACATGTAATTGTTTAGTGAGATGTTTAGTATGCTGTTAGTGAAATTGTTGTACGTTTAATTTGTTGAAGAGGCTTGTCAATGACGATTTTCATATAAGTTCTACATAACCTGTGTTTTGAGAAGTTTCCTGGTTGTCTGAGTTGTCTAATATTATGTAATGTTCTACCCTTTGTAAGAGTGCATGTTTCTGTGTGTGTGTGTGAGGACCTTTGAAGCGCTGTTGATAACCATACAAGTAAAAGACCGTTGTTGGCTAAGCTAGAAAGGCAGGCTTTGCCTGTCAGTCCGCACTTTTTCTATCTCTACTTTTTCTGTCCACCCTCAGATCTTAGAAACTACTGAGGCTAGAGGGCTGCAAATTGGTATGTTGATCATCCCCCCTCCAGTCATCAAACTTACCAAATTGCAGCCCTCTAGCCTCAGTAGTGTTTATTTTATTCAAGGTTAAATTTAGCCATGATCGTGCCCCTGGCAATGATATAGGCTACCACCGGGCCGTAGTTAAAGTTTCATGGGTTGCGGCTCATACAGCATTATACCGAGACCACCGAAAGGTAGATCTGTTTTCAGTGGTCTTGATTATACGCCGTAGTAGCCGTACAGAAAACTCGATTGCGCTGAAGAAACTTCTGTGCATTTTTTACTTGTTATGGCTTATAAACACACCAAGTAGCCCTCAAAGCCATTAGCTACTACCACATAAAAACCTTAACACACATAGTGTGACAAACTGAGCTAATGCGATTATGATACACATGTTGATCTTAGTGATAATATGCATTATTTTTATTTATATATTTTTTTGGTTTCAAGAGACTCAGGTTTACACCAATTTGGTAACCAATGTACCGCATGAGGTCTTACCTTATGGAGTTGCAATGTTCCTTTGAGTATTTTCCTGGGGACTTGGTGCTAAAGTATTTGTAGGCTCTTTCTCGCACCTACAGGAAGAAAAGATAAAACTACCATTCATACAGTGATTAATAATCATTTGGGTCACGAGAAATGACTTTTCTCAGACATCCTAAGCATATCTTTTATATTGATTATGTCGACGATATGTTAGTCTGCCGTTCCTGTTCCTTGTGAAATAGTTTTGTCTATAAATGAATATTCCATTTGAAATGGGAACATGGATGTTAGTCAGTAAGAGAAGATATCCTCCTCAAAGGCAGACCTTTCGTCAGCTGAAAGGATGAGTAGGCCTACTCTTATTTTGTGAGGGTCAGTTCTTTAGTAAATCATTTGGTAAAATTTAAACGGTAACAGCTAATTAGAGTTGTGACAAAATAGTCATCAATATAGGTCCCTTGTCAGGATAATTGCAATGGAATAGATTATGGCACCTGACCTGTGAAAGCATGAGTTGTTCGTCATGGTGCGTACTGCGGGAAACAGTTCCTCCCGTGTATTCTTGGTTGGTGTACACTCGGCTGCCGTCGTAGAAAGAGTAGTAGATGTGGTCATACCTGGAATAGAAATGCAGATTTGATGGGGTGTTCCAACTGCAGTTCAGAAGAGAGAGCGTAGAAAAAATGACCGCGTAAGAAAACGTTTTGGGAGCAGGTAAAACCTCTCCCTTCAAATAACGCCAAGGGAAGCATTCTCAAAATGTGCACTACAAGTTGGTGACCATAGCTAAAGCTTTGCTTATCAGTTTTATTACTACCAGAATTATAATGTGGTGTTTGCATGCATGCAAAAAGAATACAGTCGAACCCCGGGATTTGCGGGGGATAGGGACCACAACCCCCCTGCCCCCCTCCAATAGTTAAAATATGCTAATACTTGACACCCCTCTAAAAATGCTTATAACTGCTATTTTGATAGTTCAAACACCAAAAACCCCCTCTAGAAATGCTTATACCCCTATTTTAATAGTTTATCATGGAAAAATGTATTTAGTCACGAAAATAATATGAAAATACAATGCTTAGTGAATTTGCTCCACGAAAAATTCCGTGAAGAGGGGAATTTTCCACGAACAATGTGGATATACATTCCACAGAAAAATCCCCCAACAGGTGAAGCCTCAGATCCAGAACCGCGAATAGGCGGGGGTCGACTGCATCTCATTTTCCTTTTGTTAATCCTTCAGTTTTACTCACAGCCAGTCCCGCGTTCTTGGATACCTAGGATCTTCATTTAGGATTTCATCGTCATCTTCCCGAGGGGGTAAATTATGGGCAAAATCTCTGGGCCGTGACTCTCCCTTCTGGGTCCTCGTGGCTCGAAACGGATTCCACAGGTGATCTTTTACACTGTCTTGAATGAAAGGTTCATCTGTTAGCTATTGTAATTTCCAGGAGTCTGCCACTCCTCTTCTCTCTCTCTCTCTCTGTTCTCTCTCTCTCTCTCTCTCTCTCTCTCTCTCTCTCTCTCTCTCTCTCATTTAAGTTCTGATGGCAGTGAAACTACTTTGGGAGACCAAAGCAAGATAAACAGTGCCTTTGTTAAACTGATCTTTTGTGTTAAATTATATTACCTCCAATTTTCTTGAGATAGATAGTTCTTAATTCTTACATTTAACACTTTTGTTTGAAATATTCCACTATAATAAGGTATGAGTTATTTCCAACGAAGTAAAATAACATTAAAGATATCAGTTAAATATCACTGGGGGTTAAAGAAAGACACTGAATGAACAAATAAATGCAAATTTTTTTCTTAAAATACAATATACTTAACTGACGTCTGTGGTCGAAAAAGTAAATTACATCCAACATTTGAGAAAAGAATTCTTATGGGAAGAACTGAGAAGAATTGTACTTTATTTAAGAGAACAAAGGACTTCACTGCAAATTGAGTTCCATGCCATTTGTCATTTGCCATAAATGGTGATTTGTAAACAGAGTATACATTTATATCAAACTGAAAAAACTCTTTCCAAAAGTAAAACAACTTATTTACGGAAACTTTGAATAACAAATTAAAGAATATACAACTTTATGCTCTTACCAGTAAATGAATACATTTTGGAAAGGCAGAATACAGTAAAAATCAGTAAGATGATCAGCCGGAGGCACAGACGAATTAGTGGACCTTGAGTGACAACGAATGAGTGTAGCTGGTGACGGTATTTCTGCAACATTTCTCCTGAAAGCTCTGTGGAAACACGAGACACATGATTAACCTGAGTCAGCTATGACTCTGAAGCATCAGCGTTGAGATATCACTGAACAGTAAGCATCAGTAAAACACACACCACCACTGCAGGCATTACTTTAGGGTCTTTGCAGCGTGCCTTTCTGAGGCCCCTAGCTGCGACCCCTTTCATTCCATTCACTGTACCTCCTTTTTCATATTCCCTTTCTTCCATCTTACTTTCCACCCACTTCTAACAGTTGATTCATTGTACAACTGCTTTGAGGTTTTCCTCCTGTTGCACCTTTTAAACTTTTACTGTCAATTTCCGTTTCAGCGCTGAATGGCCTCATAGGTGCTAGTGCTTTGCCTTTGCCTAAATTCTATATGCTATTCTGTTCTGAACAGTAAGCATCAGCAATACATACACACACACACACACACATATTGCTTCTCTAAAAAGAACAGTAGAGGTCTGTACTGCCTTTAACCTGGGCTACTTCATTACTAGAAAAAGTAAGTGGAAATAACTCTCTTGTGAGGCTCAAGAGAAATGTCAAAACAGAGACTGATTCTTTATAATGTTGTTGTTGTTTCAGATTTAGCTGGCCTTGTGCCAGCACGGGCTCTTGCTCCTAGAGCAGCCCGTAACAGTTCTTTATTATTCTCGACAGGTGTTTATAAGACAAAAAGGTAGTGGGCGACCCAAGGCCCCCCCTCTGCGTCCATACAAGATTTGTGTTTTCCGGCAAGCATAAAAATACGTACAACATTCGTTACATGGCATATAAAGGTAGATATACATACTGGCAGAAAGGCCGTACAACGATCCATAAGATGAGGTACATAAAGAATCTGAAATAAAGACAGGTAAAATACATGACGTGATTAATGTACATCTGAAAGGAGAAACACAAGGAAGGAGAGGCGTGATTTGTCGCCCTTACACTCTTGCGTAGTTTACTTCTCCATTAACTGGTTCATTTCACCAGCTAAAACAGGCACTAATTCAAAGTGGAAGATTACACCCTTTACATGTGCCTCAAAGACTGGTTTCTTCCTTAATGCATGCCATGTGTGTGAAAAGATTGTCAAAGTAAGGATTTATATCATGTAAAATTTTTTATTAGATTTCACTTTAGTTGAGTCTTTCAAAAAGCCCAGAAATATATGTGTAGTCTTGATTAAATAAACAGCCAATACTGTAGTTTCATTTTGGAGGGAAATTGACTGAAAAATGTTAGTTTTAAAACCAGCAGCAGTTTTGTATACAAGGGGTCATTCCCTATCAGACAGGAAATGACCCCTGGTTTTAAGGAATCTATAGGATCTGCTACAATTTTAGTTAATTCCCAGAACATGATTTATAAATCAATGAGAGGAAAGTTTCATTTCAAATTTATAAGGTTTCTGAAATATATCCATCCTAAGATGTTCTGAAGAGTTGTTTACCTGGGTAAGGAAGGTCCTATTTCTGTCTGGTAGAGCAAAAGGCACGTCCAGATTAGAAGACCAGTGCAACATCTCAGAGAAGCATTTTATCAATTTTCTTTTATTTTAATGTGCCAAATACACGAATGTCTCCTTTGTCCACACAAACTTAGAGAAACTGCTGCTAGTACTGGAGCTTTTCTGTTTAAACATACGTCAAGGCAAGATACCCTAATGGAAAACTGACTCCTCCCATCTACACTTGCTCTACTTTGATCAGGAATTTACAGTTTGTGTGTTGGTGGCATCTTACATATCTATACGGCTGTCAAATTTTACTCGTGTGACCATTTCACATTCAATAAGAGCCAGAGCCGTTCAGGGTGTTGAAATAGTACTCAGCTGTGGGTAATGAAATTGTAAACATTGACAACGTAATAACCAGCTGAAACTTGGAATTGTTCCAGTAACAGTGATATGATGTGTATACTGTAAAAATACCTGCAGTGAACATGACTGGCAGGTATATACTACATTTACAGTATATATTTATGCATCTGCTCCGAAGCGTTTAACTTTTTGGGATGCTGATAAGCTACTTGGTTGCTGTTGGCTGGAACTATCGTTGTCACATGTTGAATTTGTGTGGAAGTCGAACTGACTCCCTGACCTTGGAGAGGGCAATGTGTGGGTTGTTGTCGGCTCCCAGATAAGCCGGCTTCGAACTGTCAATTGAGACTCAGTTCTTGTGGCCTTGCAGCAGTATCACGAATAACTTTTTTTCCCCGTTCAAGGACAGGGTGTGTGAAAGGTGGTATGTGAGCTTTGTTTCTCAAGAAGATAAATTTGCAGATGTCTAGCTGGTTTGGGCATATATTTTCTTTTCACTTTTGTATGTTTATATGTGCAATCAGTGCTTCGGGACATATATTTTCTTTTCACTACTGTACGTTTGTACATACAGTCAGTGATTCATGATGATTGCATGGAATCTTACTAACAGTTCATTAGGTTGTTCAGCCTTGTCGAAGGGGAAGACTTCTCCTGGCACTAATTGTTTCAGATACTGGTTAAACTGGACTGTCATGGGTTCTTCTTTAGGGGCAGTGAGTAATAGGCTGAGAAATACCCATGGTAGGTTTGACTTCCAGTCCAGGCTGTCACACCTGGTGATGAGTGCTGCTTTGAAGAATTGGCGGGCTCTTTCTGCCATATCATCTGCAGATAGGTTGTATAGGCAGTTGCATGATGAGTGTTTGTTGTAATCCAAATTTCTGAGATGAATGCTGGCCCTCTGTCTGATGTTATGTCATCAGGATTGCCAAAATGGCCAACCCACCCATCAGGGAATGCCTCTGCACATATTTGCTGTTGCTTCTGTCTTAAGTATTGCTTTTGGCTACTGCATGGATTACTTCATCACCACGAAGATGTATTGAATCTTCTGGATGGTGTTAAGGGCTGAATAGTGCTTATGAGGGTGATTTTGGCAAAATTTTTGCCTTTTTGTATTTTTTTTTTTTGCTAAAAGTCTTCCTTTGGCCTAGTAGAATGCCGTGATACATGTGGAACTCGTCTCCCGCCTCTATAACGGCCCCCATGGTCGTCAAGCCCCCAAAAAAAAAAAAAAAAAAAAAAAAAAAAAACTCGGTTACTGGCTATCGGAGAATTATGCGATTTTTATGCTCAGATGGTTATTTAGCATGTTAGGAAAAGAAAAAAAGAAAAAAAACTCACCCAACTCACCTCAACCCCCCGCCCCCTCTTTAGCTGTTTTTTTCTGTTCCTCAAATAAAAACTGCTATTTCTCCAGTTTTGTCTTTTTTGGAAAAGGGGTCTCCTTTCTTTGCGTGTTATACTTTTATGCCTTATATAATATAATTTTTATAGGTTTTAGGCTGTCAAGTGACATAAGATCCACAAAATGTAAGAAGGTTTTCTTCCTAAAGCGAAGTATAACTTTTACAGGAATTTTTTCCTTCCCCACACTTGATTTTTGCGTGGGGTTTTCGCTAATTTTGCTGCTCGTTTTTTTGTATTATGTACTTATTTACTGTTCGATTTTGATCATTTTTTCTCTGCATGTTCCAGGTGGATATACCAAAATATTTAAAGACCGAATTCTTTCCAAGAAAGGTAGTTTTTCTTCCAGCACCAAATTCCTAAAAATAATCGTGATCTCTTGGAGCTCCGAATTTCACGTTTTTATTTAAAAAAATAATTTGTTTCACTGTAGGATCATAAAACTCACAGAAAATGTGCGTCATTATAGTACTAATTACGCCTGAAAATTTCATGAGCCTGTTTTGATTAGTTAAATTTTGGCAAATATTTTTATGATCAGACGGGGCTCATGACCCACTATGTTGACATGAAGGTGTCCAAAGTGTTGCTGGGGTTTTGGGAATTAACCAATGCTGGCACTAGGTATTGCTTGGCCCATTTCATGATGTCCCTTTTCGACCTGTGCCAGATGAACTTCTGCATTACTAATTTGTCTGTTGTTCTTCTAGATGGATGTGAAAGATCATGGATGATGCTGAAGATGTTTTTCTGGAAGGATATTGGCACTTTGTGGGTGGGGGCATCCCGTGCTGGTGTTGCAGAGCATTTGATGTCGAGAGGAACTTCTTCCTACCGGGGGTTTGTAATAGAGGTGTGTTAGTTGTTATTTTCACTTTCTTGAAGCTGGGCCTAGGCGAGTTTGTCATAGTTTAATACTAATTGGTCTCTGTTTCACTTCCACTTTTGACAGGGCATCTGCCACTGGATTTTTCTTGCTAGGTATTTGCTTACTCATGCACCCGAATTCAACATGGCTGAGAGTTGTCACTGCTGTCTGGTGGAGAACAGGTCCTGCTTTTTGGTTAGGGCATGGACAAGAGGTTGATGATCCATTAAGATGATGAAATTTCTGATGCTTTAGGTTCATGGCAAGAAGTTCTCTGTGGAAGTTACTATAATTTCTCTCCATAGGTGTCGGTTTATTCCTGAAAAATCCAAGTGATTGAGTTGTTCTGGTGACTGCATTGCATTGGGTGGGGGTCCAGATGAGTCTTTTGGCATTTCCACCAAAGGCATTGTAGACAGGGGCCATAGTCTTAGCAATGTTCAGTAAGAATCGATGGTAGTAATTTACCATCCATGTGAATTCTTTTAATCCTTTTTATTGTTGTAGGGATTTGGTATTTCCTGATGGATAACTCTTTGGAGGGCAGAGGCTGCTTGACGAAACTCAATGACCCAGGAACTCTACAAAAGAGGCCCTGATTGTGCACTTGTTAGGGTGTGCTACTAAGTTTTATGTAAATAACTTACCCAGTAATTAATCTGCTAACAATTTCTTGCTTTGGCAGCTTGAAAATTCAAAAAAATTGCGGGTAATGCTTCACAGATTTCGTGCAGGTGACTGGTCACGCCCACTAATAGGAACATACCAAGAACTACTAGCAGACAACTTCATTCTGTTTCTGCCGGCGTTCGGGTAACACCGAGTGTTGATGGCAACTGTGTTCGTAAATTCGGCAGTCAGAGACCAGATTTAGGTGAAGGATTATCACCGATTTTGGGTAGCCTTCAAGCTTTCAGCTTTCAGGACAGTATTTTATTGTTTTGTTATTAATGCGGCTGATTCAAGTTTTTCATATTTCACTGCAGTAGTGAACTCACAATCAGGTTGTTTAACTACTGCTGGCGTAGTTTACCGCGCTACCACCCTTACAGGTTAACATAATAATGTTAACATTGCATTCGTCGCCGAACTAATTCTTACGTTCAAGACATGTTACAAGTAAATAATGTAATACAGTAATGCAAACATTGCACTATTTGCCTTTTCTGAATAGAGTAATAATGTATTCTTTGTGTTTTGCTACCACAGCCCGATATATATATATATATATATATATATATATATATATATATATATATATATATATATATATATATATATATATATATATATTATATATATATATTATATATATTATATATATATATATTATATATATTATATATATATATATATATATATATATATATATATATATATATATATATATATATATATATATATATATATATATATATATATATATATATTTATTGTTACGTATGGGGCCTTGGCTGATGAGTTATTTACTGGTTTAGCGTAATTTATAAGGCCCTGTGTGCCAAAGACACTCGTAACCTGTCAATTGAAGCTACAAATTAACCTCAAAGACAGCTGTTATAAATGAAATAAGGTCGCCGGTGGAGAAGAACCCTCGACACAAAGAATATACAGTAACTAAGGACTTTACGTTAACCGTCGCCCGACTTCAGATGCAGTCAATTTCCTATTCGTTAATATGGTTTTAAAAACACAACGGGCTCTTCCGAACAATGGATTCGAGACACAAGGCTGCGTAAAGAATGTAAAATGACTTGCTTAACCTTCCCTAATTCCTATTTAATTCACTGGAATAGTTGAATGTTGCTAAACAATATAAATTACGCTTAATCTAGACTTCGTAAAAGCAAATTGTTGCTTGGTTATCTATATGGTGGCAGAAGAATGAAACAAGGGAAACTGGAAATACAGGGAAAGATGCTAGTAAATTGACGAAGTTTTGAACAAAACTCAGACTTACCTTGGACGACTAGTTGTTGCGCACACAGCGGACAACCGGAAGTTCTGGGATTAATTCGCCACTTCATTAGTAACATAAGACTATAGACAAAGGGGCTGAAGAAGCCGTCACCATGGACATGCTTTCGTGACGGAGGTCTCCTGCTCTCTCTCCCTCGACCTTGCTGGGTCAAATACACAGGAGCGGCGTTCATGCCCTCAGGGTCTGAAATTTTGTCAAAACGTCTGCCGACAGAGTACAGGAAAGAAGTAGCTTAAGATCCCCTACCATAATGTTAATTGTGGAAACTTTTCCTATGGGGTTAAGTCCTTAATGCTACCTATCCTTGCTATGAACGGGTGTTAAATTTTAAATTTCCTACACTAACACGGCTGAGACAACCATCTTCTTCCGCCTTAGTCATAGTGATATTCTACAAATAAATGCATAGAGGGCGAACAGCATAAGATTTATAAAAGCTCCCCCCTTAAGAGTGCCTTCATTTCCTTTTCGGGCGTGAAGGTCTGTACTAAGCAAGCTGTTCGCCTCGATTAGATTACTCTTCTCCCCTGAGCAGATTTGTCCTGTGTAGCCTACCTAGCTACGGATCTACCTAACCTTAGATAGGATATGAGCTTCCATCATTACTTTACCTAATTCTAACAGTACTGGAAGGTGCTTACGGTTATTACATGCTACCTCCTATAATCATGATGTTTTAGACCTAGCCTAGTGGTCATTCTATGGCAATTCCTAGCCTAACCTATCCTAACCTGACTGTAGCACCAACGTAAGAGACAATGTTCTAACTAAATTACAAAGTTTTTTTTTGTGTTTAATACAATTAGTAATTACCAGTTAACTCATGAGGTTTGCCTCATATGATAAATGTTTGCCTCACTGAGGTCTTAGGCCATGCGTGTCATGAGCATAGTGGCTCTTTTCACAATAGTTAAAATTATCTGATGTTAGTTACACTGCTTATGTGATTGCTGCGGCTCGATGGTACGTGGAAGGGACAAGGTTACTAGTCTGATGTACAGCACTTAATTTGGTCTAGCCTATGTATAACAGAAAGAGATCACACCGGCTACCTCCTCTGGGCAAGGGGCCAGGATCACTCTAAGATGGTAGGGCACTGTGCCGAGAGGGCACTAGTGCCAGGATGAGCTTATGGCTCGGCAACTACTGGGCTCTCTTCCGCCCCTCCTTCTTCTTCTTTGGGTTCCTCCAAGGCCTATCAGTATCAGACCTAGGAAACAGTGTTAAATTTTTGGCAGCCTTGCAATTATCCGTAACTGGCATGAGACCGGGGAAGGAAGCATAGGATTTTCTTCTACTATCTCTTCATCTTGTTATAAGTTGTCGAGTTTTAGGCAGCCAAGGGGGTACAATGTACCTAGAGCACCCACCACTCTCAGTGGATGGGTTGTGGTTTTATTTCAGCTCAGGTGATAGTGTATCTGGTTGTTTTCTTTGTGGTATAGTGTCCATGGCAAAGGCACCTTTTAAAGTATTACTAGCCATGGAATAACTGCCACTGATGCTTTGTAAGCAATCGGAATACTCTTTTGCTACAAAGCTCCCACTTCAGTAGAGGTGCTCCTGGCTTTACTGCCACGCTGCTACAGGTTAGGTTGAGCAACAACCAGAGGCAGTTCTCCACTGCAGGCTCTCTTAACTGACAAAGAACTACAAGCATTGTACTTAATGCTAGTGACTTTATTTCAAATTCATTACATGACTTAATGTTCAGGAGTAGAATATGTCCATGCATCCCATCTGCCAATGTGGAATGAGCCAAGTAGTTACTGGGTAAGTTGCTTATATAAAAATGACATTTTTATATATACTTACCCAGTAATTATGGACGGAGCCCTCCCTCCTCCCCGCTGAGGACATACAGCAAAAACCGAATGAGTTTGTCGCTAGTAATTCTTGGTATTCCCGTTAGTGGGTGGGACCAGTCACCTGCACTAAATGAATATTGCCCTTCTTGACCACAATTCATTAAAGATGTTTGGAAACAAACATCTTTAATGAATACCTTTGGACTTCATCATGGTCTGCTAATACTGCATCATCATTTAAACTAGGGTAAGAAGTACACCTTCCTTAATTAACCCTACAGTGACATTTGTAGCTTACCTTAAGTTATCTATGAGAGTCTTGTGTGGATGTTGTGCAGACAGTGAGTAAAGAGTGTAATTCATGACCATTATTAGGCCTGCCAGTCCATTTTCATAGATAACATATAGCAGTCAAGATTTGTATTCTGAATATAATTGTAAATTGGTTTTAGTTTTTGTCAGTCCTTTGTAGATATTCAGGGTGATGTTTTTTTGTGCCCTTGAGAGGTTTTGTGTGGAGAGTACAGTAATTATGAGTGGATAAGACTTGTTCATTTCCGCTGCCTACTTTCTCTGTGCTGCATCCAGCCTCTTACTAAATCGCTCAGAATAAAAGTGAACAGTGTTTGATCAATGAAGTCTCTTGCGAGGTTACGGGACATAAATGATGATGCCAGCCGCCATACTTGGATCAGGCAACAATAAACCTATTGTCCACATGTGCCTCATATTCCCTGGGGTGAAATTCCAAAAAAACTACAGCTACAGAATTTGGTTTTGATGAGGAATCATAGTATCATACACTAACTCGTGTCATGTCTGGGCACAATGTCCTTTCCAGAACATACTGCAGTTTTTGTGGATCATCTCTGGGCAAGTTGTTCCTCTATTTGATGCAAAGGTTGTTTGTTTAGCACCTTTCTCAGATTTCTGGGACGAGTCCCGGATCTCAGTCAGAGTTGACAGTTCTTGGGATGTGTTAGTTCCCGATTTTGTAGTCGCTGCCTTGACTTAAGAACAGATGTGGATGTTCTCCAGAATAGGTGGGGATGTTCTCATAATTATGTTATTTTCGTTCTCTTAGCAGTTGCCTTGAAGCCTTTCTACATCTGTCCCATGGAATGAACTCATACCACAAGTAGATGAGTTTGATTATAGAGAAACTTCTTAAAATGCATTGTTGGCCAGTGGTCTTATATGGATGCCAGCAATCTAAGCGCACATGTTATTATTATGAAACCATTTTGTTTTCAGCAGGCATGAAAAGAATCTAGTTCAGCAGTTGTTGGTTTGTAATCAGTGCCTGAATAAAATGTAGTCCACAGTGCCCTATAGTGCTTCGTAAGTCAGCCAGTTCATTCGTTTTAAATATACTCTGAAATTGTGTTCTGTTTAGAATTAACATTTTGCATTAATATTACGAAATGATTACCTAGAGAAAGAGGCCTGGACTTGTGTCTGCTGAGCGAGACATGTCTCCGAGGCGGGTTAGACTTTTATGACATTGTATAGGGCAGTGGTTCTCGACCTTTTTTTTTTTTAATGATGGCACCCTAACTAATGTAATCATTACCGTGGCACCCATTCTTCACCATCCCACCACATTGCAGGAATTAACTTCTTATTTAATGAATAAAATGATTATCCATACTCATACCAAAATCAGCACACTGTACTTTATATATATATATATATATATATATATATATATATATATATATATATATATATATATATATATATATATATATATATATATATATATATATATAGTGATCATGATTATGTGAAGACTTCAGCAAACATTTTTTCCTTTCACAAATGTTCATTGGGATGATGTAGCCAAGACAAAATTCACGACAATCTTCCGGCACCCCTGGGCACTGTCTTTGGCACCCCAGGGGGCCAAGGCACCCAGTTTGAGAATCACTGGTTACAGGGACTTCTAGTGACGACAGGAAACTTGAAGCAGGAGTCTCTTACCTTTGATTTTTTTGCACAGTAAAAACAAAAACAAACATTTTTCCTTTCATAAATGTTCATATGGGATGATGTATATGTAAGACAAAATATATATATACAATCTTATATATACCCCTATATATATGTGTGTGTGTGTGTGTGTGTGTGCAATCAGTCATTTCATGAAATGACTGAAATTTCAGGCAGATAGCCAATGCACTTTAGGGACATTTGATCCCCAGAGAATACTAAACACGGCTGGTACCACCCCCAGGACTAGTTCTAAACCCGACGAAACAGTGTAGGTGAACTGTTTCGAAGCAGCTAGTCTAAGTTATTTCGCTATCTGGATGAAATTTTTCACAGTAAAAAACTGTATATATATATACAAATTGGTATCGTTTTTGAAATAGAACTATGACAAACAGGCACTGGACCTTGGTCGTAGTGATTAGTATTAGATGAGTTTTATAGAGCTATATACTTTTAAAATACTTATTTATAACATACAGGCTTATAACGAATGGAAGTGAAATCCCCGATCCCAGTTCAAGTAAATGAACTTAAAATTGTAGGTGCGTAACGAATTATTTATTACGAAATCAGGTATATAACGAACTATTGGGTGCCTCCCGGTGAGAGTTTTGTTAGTGAAAAATGCCTGTTATAACGAAGTGGCGATTTTATTGTAAAACAAATATCAAACAACTGTCATCCCAGGATCGACACTTTATCGTCTGGACTTCATCATTTGCAGTCTCCCCCTTTTTTATAACGAATGATCCCTATCTGGCCAGTCTCGGATTTTTGATGGTGAGACGCATAAGGCTGACTCACATTATACCATCACGTCACCGGCACATCACATCACGTCACCGTCCCGACATCAGCCGTGCCTTGTATGGGCGCTATCCGTCACAATCCCGTTCATTTCGTGTCCAACCTCGGCGACTCACAGATTTTAGCGACCGTCACGTCACGTCAAAATAAGCTTTTCCAAGGAAACGTGTCGTGATGTGACGGTGGACGCCGTGTGCTTGATGGTGACGTGACGTGACGTGACGGTGTGAACAAGTCCATTTGACTGCATGTAAGAAATTCTCACGTACTTTGACGTGACGTGATGTGTCGGTGACGTGATGTTATAATGTGAATCAGCCTTAACAGACTCCGACACCCAAGTTTTCAGTCGAGGCAATTAAGGAGAAATTAACTTTCTCATAACTTTGTGTTAATTAGTCTCAGCTACCATGTACTTTTGACCTATTTAGCTAACATAATTTTGATGGAGGCCGCGAGAAGTTGGTGAGGTACGATTGAAATGATTAAGAAATCGACAAGACAATTAAAATGATTCTCCTTGGTTTTTAATGGATTTTTATCAGTTTGGTAATTTATTCATTTATTTTTTTCCCCCTTTTTTTAATAAGTGAGTGGGATCTCTTCTTTCTGTATTTTCCTTGACCTCCTCTTACTGCTTCCTAATGAACACCTTAATATTCTTTGGATGGTTCTTGAATTTCAAGTCAGTGGCCCCTTTGGTGGGCTTGTTGCATTTGAATAGGGTTCATCTCTGAATAATAATAATAATAATAATAATTTCTTTAATAATAATAATAATAATAATAATTTCTTTGTAATGACCGTGCTATGGTGTAATAATAATAATAATAATAATAATAATAATAATAATAATAATAATAATAATAATAATAATAATAATAATAATATTCTTTGGAAGCTTGAATTTCAAGTCAGTGGTGGGCTTGTTCCATATGAATAGGGTTCATCTCTGAATAATAATAATAATAATAATAATAATAATAATAATAATAATAAATAATAATTTTCTTTGTAATGACTGTAATATGATAATAATAATAATAATAATAATAATAATAATTTCTTTATAATAATGACTATGATGTTTAATGTCTTCTAATAATAATAATAATAATAATGCTGATTTTTTTATTGATTTTCGATGATTTATAATAATAATAATAATAATAATAATAATAATCTCTTTATAATGAGTGTACTATGATGTTTAATGTCTTCTAAGTAAGTCACGTTGAGGTGGATGATGAGATGCTGATTTTTTTTATTGATTTTCGATGATTTCAATATGTATCAGGTTCAGAGCTTTCGTTCACTTCGCAAATACTGCACCCACTTTATACCTGAGGGCCCTTTCACCGAAATATAATTTTCGGTATTCTGTTCTTCCATCTTAACTATGGCTCCTGACATGATTCAGTGTAACTGCTCACAGTAATTGCCTTATGGCTAAATTCTGTACAATGCCCAGTGAGGTTGTATTGGTAGAGAGAGAGGTTCTTTAGAATTTAGTGCCTTTCTGAGGCCCACTAGCTGAGGTCATTCCCGTTTAAACGTTGACTTTAAAAGGTTTGAAAGGTGTAACTGAAAACCTCGCAGCTAGAGAGGTTTCTTCAGACGTTAGAGATAATATGAACGGAGGTTCAGTGACAAATGATTGCAGCTAGTGCCGAAGGGACGCTGCAATGACCTTTAAGTAATGCCTACAGTGCACTACGTGAGGTGCACTGTCGGCACTTCCCCCCCTACGGTGCCTGTCGAATTGTAGGTTAATATTCAACACTGCCCCGTCGTATAAATGATTTCCTTCCCGTCATTTCTATTGGAACTTAACTGTACTTCACAGTTCTTCGTTGGACGAGTCGGTGGAGTTCTCGGCTAGCACTCTGCTATTGAAAAAAACCTCAAATTATTAATTTGAATAGTTCAGTATTTATACATTTGGCATACAGAAGTGTCGCTAATTGCCCCTTTGCTTTTAAATAGTAACTACTTTACAGTAGTTATATCCGCCTGCCGCTAATGTCTTTGTGAAGTTTTTTTCACACAGTTAAGCAGTCTTCAGCATAACCTCATACGGGAGTGACGAGGAGCAGCTCTCTTTCCCTCTCTCTCGTTATTTAAGTGGATTTAAGGATTTATACACTCACGCTGGATTTATGACTCCGTCCTGGATTACTGCCGTATTTAGTGCTGGATTAATTACTATGGATTTTTCCTCTAACATGGACGTAATTACACACTAATTCATCGAGGATGGGATCCGGACACTGCTTAGCGATGATCGTCTATTGAATGATTTTTTCCACACTCGGCAGAACTGTTATCGCAACAGGGTAAGCATCAGGGGCTTTAATGCTTGTTCTTGCGTCACATATTCTATATGCCAGTGTTTTGAAAATAATTTCAAGTATTTTAATTTACTAAATTCTTGCTGGATTGAACCTATGATTTCAATGCAGTCTGTAATTTTATTTCTTAGGGATTTGACTACTCGTTGAATTTGCTATTTGCTTTACTGATAATTTGAGAGCTTTTGTGATTTAGTGCTGATTTAAGCAAATATTTACGTAAGGTGATTTTCGTGATGAGTTAATTGCTGTTTTCGGTGATTCGTTGATTTCAAGATTTTATTGATTTGTTTATATGAAAATTGTAGATTTTAGTCATGCGATTGCAGTAATTGATATTTTGATTCGTGTTGATTTTTTGTTGGTTTATTTTAGTTACTTTTCGTTCGTGTTGTATCCTTTGTTCTGATGTTTCCCGTGGTTGATTCTCCTTTAGGCCTACTTTGTATTTTTTAGCGGATGAGTGAAAGGAAGAAGGTTGAGCCCTCGCAGTTGTGAACCTTAATCTCTCGTACAAAAGTGCATTTCTTCGTCCTCGCTTGACATTCTTAATCATTCGAGGACTCGTTTACGTCATTCCACCACCAGCTGCTACAGTGGAATTTATCTCATTTTAAATTATATGTATTCATAAATGTCTAACCATTTAAATTTAAATTTATTAAATATTTAAAATGCATTTTTTCCATCTCTACTTTTTCACTTAAAAATGCAAAGTTTAATGATATGATCCTGGTCATTTCATGTTGATTTTATATTTACATATTTAACCCCCCCCCCTTTTTCCGCTCTGCTAGGCCCGAGTTCGAGTCTCCGGCCGGCCAGTGAAGAATTAGAGGAATTTATTTCTGGTGATAGAAATTCATTTCTCGTCATAATGTGGTTCGGATTCCACAATAAGCTGTAGGTCCCGTTGCCAAGTGACCAGTTGGTTCTCAGCCACGTAAAATGAGTCTAATCCTTCGGGCCAGCCCTAGGAGAGCTATTAATCAGCTCAGTGGTCTGGTTAAACTAAGGTGTACTTAACTTTTTAACTAAGGTGTACTTAACTTTATAACTGCACTTCACATAAGTGATCTGAAGCACGCAACACTGCACATAAAATTCCTTTGATGTGAACTTAAATTGATAGATACCTGGCTCACACGCAATCACAAACACCGGTCAGACAATAGACTGCTAACGCAGGTGGGATACTGACGGCCGTATCACACACTCACGGTCCAAAGAAACGCCCAGTGAACTATCACACCGTTACGAAGTGCTGCCTTCTCATAGCCACTTGTGACACGGCGCGGAGTCGCTCCGAAACCTTCATTTAAACTCGGTGCCATTTTTGGGCGAGGAGTTTTTCAGGCCTAATACGTTTCTGCTTCATATTTATATCGACTTCCTTACTAAGATGCAATCGTATATTGGTTTGGTAACTTTCGAACTGGGAAGATGGTCACTGCATCTCCCTCCAAGCGTAGCGGAATCCAAAGTCAGTTTCCGAACGCGGCTTCAATTTCCATATGTTCGTCTAACAGGTGAGCGACGCGTGTTAATGAGCGAATTTCAACTTCATTTCCTTTCGTATGTTAATGGTAAACACTTGCAGACTTTCGACATTTCATCGAAAAATTGGCAGAATGATCTAGAAAAGCTGTTTCCAAGGAAGCAATATTGAATATCGAAGAAGAAATCAGGGTCTATTGGTATTCAGTTTCAATAAACAGTTTAAGAGTGACCTCTTAAGCAAGTCAAGAACTCCAATGATTATCTCCTGTGGTCCTCCCGGACTTGCACTTGTTTATTACTCTGGCGTGAAAAGTCACAGAAAACTCAGGAGAAATATAAAGATTATTTGTTTGAAAAGCTACAGAAAATTCAAGGGAAATGTCAAGATGAATTTGTTTGAAAAGTTACAGAAAACTCAAATGAAATAATATTTGTTTGAAAGGTCACAGAAAATTCAAGTGAAATATAAAGATTATTTGTTTGAAAAGTCACCAAAAACTCAAGGGAAATATAAAGATTATTTGTTTGAAAAGTCACAGAAAACTCTAGTGAAGTATAAAGATTATTTGTTTGAAAAGTCACCAAAAACTCAAGGGAATTATAAAGATTGTTTGCTTAAGAAGTCACAGAAAACTCAAGGGAAATATAAAGATTACTTGTTTGAAAGGTCACAAAAGACTCAAGTGAAATATAAAGATTATTTGTTTGAAAAGTTACAGGAAACTCAAGTGAAATATAAAGATTATTTGTTTGAAAGGTCACAGACAACTCAAGTGAAATATAAAGATTATTTGTTTGAAAAGTTACAGAAAACTCAAGTGAAATATAAAGATTATTTGTTTGAAAGGTCACAGACAACTCAAGTGAAATATAAAGATTATTTGTTTGAAAAGTTACAGAAAACTCAAGTGAAATATAAAGATTATTTGTTTGAAAGATCACAGAAAACTCAAGTGAAATTTAAAGATTAATATGTTTGAAAAGTTACAGAAAACTCAAATGAAATAATAATATTTGTTTGAAAATTCACAGACAACTCGTGTGAAATATAAAGATTATTCGTTTGAAAAGTTACAGAAAACTCAAGTGAAATATAAAGATTATTTGTTTGAAAAGTCACAGAAAACTCA
>NC_089767.1:4602447-4627447 GCF_040412425.1 Macrobrachium rosenbergii
CGCTTAGTCATGCTTCCATCTTTCTGGAGACTGCTATGCAATTGTAATAGCATGAATGACAGTCTTGTTACACACCCCCAAAAACCTGTTGATTGCCTGTGATTCTGTGGATTTTGCAGACCACTGGAGGATTCAGTCTGACAGATCCAGCAGTACAGGAACAGCGGAAGGGGTTATTCTATTAGAAACAGAGATTGAGACAGTATTCTTTTTTTTTTTTTTGGGGTTCCTGCTCATGTTCCTGTTGCAAGAAATGAAAAGCTAGGTAAGCAGGGTAAATTTTTACTTGTACAACACAACCACTCCCACATGAGTGCCATGTTTAGTACCAGCACAAGGGGAGTGAATGTTAAAACATAAAGGTCTGTAAGTATCTTGCTAGCAGTAAATTTGCGATAGATTTTAGCATGATTTTCGTATTGAGCGTGTTGAGGAAACTTAAGAGCACAGTGTAAAAACTCCAGTATCGAGGTGTGGTGTTAAAGTATGTTCATACCGGAAGCGACTAATGTCACAATTCAGAATACCTCCTCTCCCTGTAAATCGCTAAGTAATGCGTGAAACCTTTTACTGGAAGCCAGAAAGTAGGAAGAACAAAGAAATCTCAACTTCCTCACATCCTTGGAAGTACCTAGGTTTAAAAAGAGCAAGGTTCGGGGTAGCTGTACTTGGCCAAAGAACGATTTTTTGATGAGTAAAAGCATCAGCCCTTTTTTGAAGGCTGTCTGGTACCTCTGGCCATTAAGCATTTCATGATATCTGAGCTGAGTTTAGTTGATGTGCGAGAAACATTTTTTTTTTGAGCATTCAGGATAGCAGTGGTGTTTACTCTAAAAAATGTTGGATTTAGCTTTGAAGACTAAAATAGATAAAATTTTGTGAAAGACTAACCTTACAAGTTAGGTTCAGCTTTGGATCTTATGTTTGCCCTGTAAATGGACTCATATTTTTGGAAGTTTTAAATTTATTACCATTTATGTATTTTTGTTCTGCCTATTAGAATCATTCAAGTGACATCGATGAAACGGTTAATAAAGGGGGAAATTAATAATTCAGGATTCATCCTCGTGTCAACACTTGAAGGATGAATGCAGCTGTGACTGCTTTTTAGTTTTCTGAAAAGAAAACTATCGTGCCGGCTGCGTCTGTCCGCCCGCACCTTTTCTGTCCGCCCACTTTTTCTGTTCGACCTCAGATCTTAAAAGCTACTGAGGTTAGAGGGCTGTAAATTTGTATGTTAGTCAACCACCCTCCAATCATCAAACATACCAAATTGCAGCCCTCTAGCCTCAATGTTTTTTTATTTTATCTAAGGTTAAAGTTAGCCATGATCGTGTTTCTGGCAACGATATATGCCAGGCCACCACCAGGCCGTGGTTAAAGTTTCATGGGCCGCAGCTCATGCAGCCTTATACCGAGACCACCGAAAAGCAGATCTATTTTCGGTGGCCTTGATTATACGCAGTAGCGGCTGCACAGAAAACTCGATTGCGCCGGAGAAACTTCGACGCATTTTTTACTTGTTTTCTCCGGATCACCCTTTTTTTTGGGACACCTCACCGTACCGGACCTTAGTGAACATAAATATATGTTGCAAGTGGCTGGGATTTGATATAAAAAGACTTGCTGTGATTTCTTTCAGGAGAGGAAGTGTGAATTCAAGGTTTGTCCGGGTTCAGGATTGCATTGAAATGGCATTATACTGACAGACATATTGCATTAGGGAGGGTTTGGTTAAAAAAAAAAACTGTTAATCCTATAATAGGTTTACAATGTACACATTTTGTCATTTATATTCTGGTGGCATTTGAATCACTGATTGAAATTTCTTGGGCGACACGAGATTATTTTTTGGTTGAAATAGGACGATTAAATAATGAAAAATAATTCTTTTATAATTGAGGCCGAGAGCCACATTCTCTCTCTTCCTCGTAGGGCGGTAGTGCCGTCATTACACCTCATGTGGTGCACTGTAGGCATTACTCAAGGTTCTCTGCAGCGTGCCGTCGGCCCCTAGCTGCAACCCCTTTCGTTCCTTTTACTGTACCTCCTTTCATATTCTCTTTCTTTCATCTTGCTGTTCACCCTCTCCTAACAATTGATTCATAGTGCAGCCACGAGGTTTTCCTCCTGTTACACCTTTCAGACCTTTTACTGTCAGTTTCCATTTCAGCGCTGAATGACCTCATAGGTCCCAGTGCTTGGCCTGTGGCCTAAATTATATATTCAATTCACCCAAGGTCCACATTCTCTCTCTCTCTCTCTCTCTCTCTCTCTCTCTCTCTCTCTCTCTCTCTCTCTCTCTCTCAGTCCTTTATCTTAAGTCTTGAATTTCCGTAGCATCATAGTTTTATCAGTTTGTATATTTACAATCCCTAAAGTGTCTTACCAGGATTTAGCTGAAGACTTTTCTTTATACTGATCAAGCATAGTTGAGTTAAGAGTTAGACATATATTAAACAAGGGATTACGATACATACATTGTGTGTTAAAATTTTCTGCTATTGTATCAGATGTTTTAAAGAGTAAAAAAAGATTTGTTAGGAGACGACTCACTGTCTTCGAAAATGTCGGAAGATAAATCCCATTGCACCTTGAAAGCTAAGCAATATATACAAACAAACATTAGGTCAAAGCGTAGGGCTTCACAGCATCTGATTTCCCCATTCTTTGGTCGTACATATATAATCTTCAGTTTCGTGTTTGGCTTTCGAGAACATTTCAGAGAACGATTGGCAGTCTTGATGGAAGTTGGGGTCTTCTTGCCGCCCTCAGGTATCCTGCAGAGTGAGGGCACTCATCCGTGGAAAGAGGAATTTCCGTCCAGTGCAGCGATCACTGATACGTTAGCCGCTGGCGCTGCCCAGAGGTGGCGTGTACACCTGTAAGGGGAAGTTTTTGGGAAATTTATACGAAATAACAGCGAATTATCTTGGAGAGATTTGTGCCGAGCGTGTCAAAAACTCGTGTGTGCACTTATCGTAACTCGTATAGTGTCTGCTACTTACTGTTCTGTCGTTTAGCGGTTGCAGACGTCGGAAGTTGTTGGTTATTTTGAAACCGGCAGCATTTTCAAGGTTGTAGAACTGCGCCATCTGGAAAAGACATAACTTCAGCCTTGTATACCTAGATATACAAATAGATACTGTCATTTTCTGAAAGACAAAGAAGTTCATCAAGCCATAATGAACTTATTTGCAAAAACAGTGGGTGGTATAACAAGTTCAAAAAAGACAACTGAGTACTGGCTTAGCCGACGAAATCAAACTTGACATTAACAGTAGTTCCTGTTTAGAATGACCTTATTTTAGGTTGTCGAGCCAAGACCTGGGGCACTTTCAGCATTCAGGCAATGAAAATCGAGAGTTGGAGTGGCTGGACAGTGAGATAGAGAGATCCAAAAAATAGGAGATGAAGTATAAACTTGAGAAAACCCTACAGTTGCATTAAGCACTTATAGTTAAAGGTGTTGGACAGCACGACTGGTAGGCGTGACTAGTAGTAAAGTAAATGGCTAACAAGCGGTGCATCTAGGGACCGAAACGATGCTGCAAGCACCCTTTAGTAATTGGGGATGCCTGGTGACCTAACAGTTTTGAAAACACTAGAAATACTAACTTCATGTCTTGAGCAACTGACCTGATTCCTCGAAATGGGTATGGGGTTACTGAAGACCACGAAGGCTGCGTTTTCGTCGCACGTGGGCACTGGGGCTGTGATGGAGCCGTCGTAGAAGAAGAATTCCTCCAGGTTGTCAGGGAGGAGGTTGAACAAAGGGAAAGGCCGCAGCTCGGTCTTCGACTCTGCGGTTTCAGTGAAATTGGGTTTATGAAATTTAGGCTCTCTAGCCAAGCACTGGGACACTTCCAGGCAGCAAATTCCTGAGATGTATGCCATTATTGCACCAGACCCAGTTTTTTTACCATGCCCCTAGGTAGGTTAGGTTAGGTTAGACTTACGTTAGGCTGAGTTAAGGTTAGGTTAGGTTAGGTTAGGTTAGATTGGGTTGGGTTAGGTTAGGTCAGGTTACATTAAGACCTCTAGAGTAATTTGGGTGTGGGAAACATAATAAGATTATTTTCAAGAAATTTCAAGAAAATTCTATGGTTAGCTTTTAAGATATGGCTTCCTGCTTTTTTCAGGGAAAGGTCCTGGTACTCGGTTACATCTCGGGAAAATGCTTCCTGGTATTCAGCACCTAAGACAGTGAAAAGAGGGAGTTGGAGTGGTTGGACAGCAAGGTTAAGAGATCCAGAGAATAAGAGAGATGTAGCACTAAGATCTTTCGGAGGACACTTCTAAGTAAAAATTAGGTGTCAGACAGCGAGATGGAAGAAAGTAACCAGGAATGGAGGTAAAGTAAAAGGCTCAAAAGGGGTGCAGTTAGGGGCAGAAGGCACATTGCAAACACCTGTTATAATGCCTACAGTGTACCATATGAGGCGCAATGGCGGCCTCACTATCCCGTTACAATAGGAGAAGCTTACTGTGTTTAAGTTATAAGTTGCTTTGCCCTATGATTGAGAGCGGATGTTTGGTGGGGATGGCTTTATTTATTCAGGATATCTTTTGAGGAAAAAAAGTGTGTGCGTAAATATGAAGTTGTGACAAATATTGATAAATAAATAAATTTTGTTGAACATATAAAAATAAGTTTATCCATGATATATAACATATTTCATAATGCACTCGACCCTCAAATCACGTTCGGTCTATGAGAACGAGATTTGGAAAAGGTGTGAATTTTTGCAGTTGGGTTTTTAAGGAAAATGGGAGAAGCAAAACCAGCTTTTGAATTGACATTGGAAAACTTACTGACTGGTAGTGTAAGGTGAATTCACCACATTCTGAATTCGTGTCTCTTCTTAAATGTGTAAAACTAATTGGAATTATCCACGAAGGAAGTGAATGCAAAATTGATGAGGTCTCGTCAAATATATTTTTTAGTAAATACTGGGGTACTGCAGGGGAAGATTATGTCACCTTTGCTGTTTGTCCTTCTCACAGATTCCAAATTGAAAAGTGGTCGGAGACGGAAGAAAATGCCTAGACTTGAATAATAATAGAAAATAGATAGACTTAGAACTTGCAGATGGCGTTGTTTTACAAAGCTTGATTACCAGAATGTGTCATGTGTCTAGAGAGATGGAACTTGAAATAAACCAAAGATAAACAGAAGTAATTAGGTCTGACCATGCATAAAGGGGTTTAAATAGTACAAGGTTTAGAAAGATGACTGAGGCTGAATCTTCCAAATGGTTAGAATTTGACCGATTGTGAGTTCTGTGGCGTCACAATCATGAGGGACAAACATCGAGGGACGAAGATATACAGAACAAATTTCTTTTTAGTTGGAATTTAATAAAAGACTGCAAAAGGGACATCAAACAGTGAGCTCCATACGAAAGTCAGAGGACACATAATTCCAGCACGATCTTTATTGCTAAACGGAACATAAATCATGTTAGAGCAATGAAACTAGAAAAGATTTTCTCGATTCAAGAACAAAGCTTAAAGAAGAATCTTAGGGTTCAGGTGTCAAGATAGAATGAGGAATAATACAATAAGGGAAATTATGGAAGTTCCGTACGTAGATGCAGATACGATAATGATGAAAGTGAGATGGAGATGGCTTGGACATGTCCTTCGCACATCCCTTGGCAGAATAGTACATAGTAGTAGTAGTCGTTTTCCTGTGGCCACCAGGAGAGTTGGAAGACCTAGACCTACTTTGATAAGGACTATGGGAAGGGAGTCTGGGTACGAGTGGAGATCTGAGGAAGGTAAAATAAGGAAGATCACGTGATACTGGAGGCGATGATGAGAATACATTTCACCTCAAATGAGATGATGAGGAAAATATTCGCTGGACACGATTAAGTTCCGGAAACGAGATGAAAGATATGAAGAAAGCTTGAGAACATGGAGTTTTTTGATCTTTCTAAAAGTTCCATAAGATTCCCGATTGTCACATTTCTTTTTGCTTGTGTTTGTGTTTTCACAGTACACACGATTACACTCGAGTTCAAAAACTGTTGTCACGGGAGGCGCGATTAAATCTGAGTTTCAAAACTGTAGACTCTAGCATTCAATAAGGTATGAAATTACTGATGACCGTATGTCTTCCAGTGTTTCCAAGGTTACTGACACCTCTTTAACTGCATTTTCTCTTGAAGTTATGGAAACAGGAACGACGCTCGAGTAATATGAAACCATCTTTCAACTTACGCGAGAGGATCACTTGGCTTAGGCCACTGGTGATGCTGTCCAGTTTAATGTTATCGAAGGGGCTCTCTTCCAAGAGAATGGCTATCTCGTAGATTCCTTGGTGAACTCCAAACGCTTCACCTATGCTTCCTAGGGAAGCGTTATATACAACCATGTGGATTTCTCCCAAGTACCTGAAGAAAGAAGAGGATGGACTTAATAAACTGATTGCTTAAGATATCTCAAAGAACTGCTTTTTAGTTTTCTGAAAAGAACACTATTTTTCTCCGTCCGCACTTTTTTCTGTCCGCCCTCAGATCTTAAAAACTACTGAGGCTAGAGGGCTGCAAATTGGTATGTTGATCATCCACCCTCCAATCACCAAACATACCAAATTGCAGCCCTCTAGCCTCAGTAGTTTTTATTTTATTTAAGGTTAAAGTTAGCCATAATCGTGCATCTGGCAACGATATAGGATAGGCCACCACCAGGCCGTGGTTAAAGTTTCATGGGCCGCGATCGATACTTGTTTATTTTTACGTTAAGCATCAGTCTGCTAAGTATTTTTTGGTTTTAATGTGACTTCAGAGTCCCCAACTTTATAAACATATTAGTAATAGATATGAGAATATAATCATATGATTTCTATCATAATAGCTTTATAATATTTTCGATACTGCTGAATCTCTTACCAGACATTGCCCGTAGGAGACTACTAGTGCCGTCAGTGCACCTCAGGGACGCACTGTAGGCATTACTTAAGGTTCTTTGCAGCGTCCCTTCGGCCCTTAGCCGCAACCTCTTTCATTCCTTTTACTGTACCTCCGTTCATATTCTCTTTCTTCCATCTTGCTATCCACCCTCTCCTAACAATTGTTTCAAAGTGCACTGCGAGGTTTTCCACCTGTTACACCTTTCAAACTTTTTCAGCGTCAATTTTCGTTTCAGCGCTGAATGGTCTTAGTTGCCCCAGTGCTTGGCATGTATGCCTAAAATATATAAATCAATCAGTCAATCACTCTTCCATGTTTTGAATATTGTTTGGTCCCCAACAACTGGTTCATATCTTAAATTATTGGACAAAAACTTGATTTCTGCTCAATTTCTTGTCACTGGTCTGCATAAAAACAGTCCTTATCCTGAGAAGGTCTTTTAGGATCCTCGGAGACTTGTCTCACCTGAGGAAATGTTTTGATCCTTTCATGTTTTGAATATTGATTGCCCCCCCCCCATTTGGTCTCCAGCAACTGGTTCACGTCTTAAATCGTTGGACAAAAACCGGATTTTTAAAAATTTCGTTGGTGTTGATAGTAATCTCTGGCACCGTCTTCAGTGGCTCGTTGTGCACGTTGTGTAAGACATTTTATTAGGCTGATCGTTTGCGAAATTCAGATCGTATCAGACAACAATTCCCTAAAATGGAAGATTTCAGTATCTGCAAAAATACAGACATTACTGCCCTAAAATGGAAGACTGCAGTATCTGCAAAAATACAGAACTGAGAAAAATGGTAAATACTCCCCTGCCTTACTACTGATTTTGCAGATACTGCAAATGGGACCCCCTAAATACTCGTGGAAAGCATTGAAGAATCATTCTGAAACTGCAGTGTTTCACGAGCCCAGTAGGTGGCATATGTCAATTTCGGAAATTCTGCAGATACTGCAGTTTTCCATTTTAGGGCAGAATACTCCCCTATGGGGAAGTGTGGTTACGGAAAGGGAAGTCTTCACCAGTTCACCTTTGCCTGTCAATTGTGTGCTCGGAGCCCGAGGTGTCATTGTCTCCCCAGTGGAAATGATACTGCACCACTACGTAGGGCGTCAGGAAAGGTCCGCCTTCGATCGTAGCTGGGCCGTCCATCGTTGGTATGATGACGGCTTTGGAAGGAGAGAAGATAGCATTAGTTTATACATTTCACCTTCATTATGGCGCTGAATAATCAATCAGTCAATCAAGAGAGACAAGTAGATCAAAAGAAGCATTGAAGAACAACTGCACGCCAGTCCCCTGACTGTTGGATTCCTTATAGGTCTAATTATGGTTTAAATTATGATCCCAGAACATTCGTCTAGTACTGATGCAGTGTTTGGCAAATATTCTACGTGCTACTCTTGGTTAGTTGTATAACTGGCATATAACAAGCTAACTTAGTGTTTTATCTTGCCACTTCAGATCTTCAGAACTCTCTCTCTCTCTCTCTCTCTCTCTCTCTCTCTCTCTCTCTCTCTCTCTCTCTCTCTCTCTCTCTCTCTCTCTCTCTCTCTCTCTGCATAACTTTTAACATTTTAGAAAATTCCCTGTTAGCCTTGATACGTGTATAATTCTCTCTCTCTCTCTCTCTCTCTCTCTCTCTCTCTCTCTCTCTCTCTCTCTCTCTAAACTTTTAAGATTTTAGAAAATTCCCATTGCGTCAGCCTTGGTACGAGCCCTCAAAACATTCATAGCGTCTAGAAAAAACATTCCCGTCATCCCTGGTACGAGCCCTCAAAATATTCATTGTGTCTAGAAAATTCCCCGTCATCCCTGGTAAAACATTCGAGCCCTCAAAACATTCATAGCGTCTAGAAAATTCCCCGTCATCCCTGGTACGAGCCCTCAAAACATTCATTGCGTCTAGAAAATTCCCGTCATCCCTGGTCATCCCTGGTTCCCGTCATCCCTGGTACGAGCCCTCAAAACATTCATTGCGTCTAGAAAATTCCCGTCATCCCCTGGTACGAGCCCTCAAAACATTCATTGCGTCTAGAAAATTCCCCGTCCCCTGGTACGAGCCCTCAAAATATTCATTGCGTCTAGAAAATTCCCCGTCATCCCTGGTACGAGCCCTCAAAACATTCATTGCGTCTAGAAAATTCCCCGTCATCCCTGGTACGAGCCCTCATCCCCCTGGTCATCCCTGGTACCCCGTCAGCCCTCAAAAACAGCCCTCAAAACATTCATAGCGTCTAGAAAATTCCCCGTCATCCCTGGTACGAGCCCTCAAAACATTCATTGCGTCTAGAAAATTCCCTAGTCATCCCTGGTAAAACATTCATAGAGCCCTCAAAACATTCATTGAAAATTCCCTGTCATCCCTGGTACAAGCCCTCAAAACATAGAAAATTCCCCGTCATCCCTGTTAAGAGCCCTCAAAACATCATCCTGGTACGGCCCTCAAAACATTCAGCCCCCGTCAAAACATTCATTGCGTCTAGAAAATTCCCGTCATCCCTGTCATCCCTGGTACGAGCCCCTCAAAACATTCATATCCCTGTAATGAGCCCTCAAAAACATAGAAAAATTCCCGTCATCCCTGGTACGAGCCCTCAAAACATTCATTGCGTCTAGAAAATTCCCGTCATCCCTGGTACGAGCCCTCAAAACATTCATAGCGTCTAGAAAATTCCCCGTCATCCCTGGTAAACGAGCCCTCAAAACATTCATTGCGTCTAGAAAATTCCCCGTCATCCTGGTACGAGCCCTCAAACATTCATTCGTCATCCCTGGCAAAACACCCTCAAAACATTCATAGCCTCTAGAAAATTCCCTCAAAACATTCATTCATCCCTCAAAACATTCATAGCGTCTAGAAAATTCCCGTCATCCCTGGTACGAGCCCTCAAAACATTCATCCCTGCGTCTAGAAAATTCCCCGTCATCCCTGGTACGTCAAAACATTCTTCGAGCCCTCAAAACATTCATTGCGTCTAGAAAATTCCCGTCATCCCTGGTACGAGCCCTCAAAACATTCATAGCGTCTAGAAAATTCCCCGTCATCCCTGGTACGAGCCCTCAAAACATTCATTCTAGCGTCTGGAAAATTCCCGTCCCTCAAAACATTCATTGAAAATTCGTCTAGAAAAATTCCCTGTCATCCCTGGTACCCCGAGCCCCTCAAAACATTCATAGCGTCTAGAAAATTCCCGTCTAGAAAATTCCCTGTCATCCCTGGTAGAAAATTCCCTGATCCCTGGTACCCTCAAAACATTCATAGCGTCTAGAAAATTCCCCCTGTCATCCCTGGTAGAAAATTCCCGTCATCCCTGGTAGCCCTCAAAACATTCATAGCATCTAGAAAATTCCCCGTCATCCCTGGTAAAACATTCATTGGAGCCCTCAAAACATTCATAGCGTCTAGAAAATTCCCCGTCATCCCTGAAAATTCCCTAGAAAATTCATCCCTGGTACGAGCGAGCCCTCAAAACATTCAAAAACATTCATAGCGTCTAGAAAATTCCCGTCATCCCTGGTACGAGCCTCAAAACATTCATTGCGTCTAGAAAATTCCCGTCGCCCCTTCATCCCTAGAAAATTCCCTGTCATCCCTGGTAAAAACATTCATTGCTGCCTAGAAAATTCCCCGTCTCCCTGGTACGAGCCCTCAAAACATTCATAGCGTCTAAAATTCCCTGTCATCCCTGGTACGAGCCTCAAAACATTCATTAGCCCTCAAAAAAACATTCATAGCGTCTAGAAAATTCCCGTCATCCCTGGTACGAGCCCTCAAAACATTCATAGAGCCCTCAAAACATTCATTGCGTCTAGAAAATTCCCGTCATCCCTGGTACGAGCCCTCAAAACATTCATTCGCGTCTAGAAAATTCCCGTCATCCCTGGTAGCCCTCAAAACATTCATTGCGTCTAGAAAATTCCCCGTCATCCCTGGTGAGCCCTCAAAACATTCATTGCGTCTAGAAAATTCCCGTCATCCCTGGTACGAGCCCTCAAAACATTCATTGCGTCTAGAAAATTCCCCCGTCATCCCTGGTATCCCTGGTAGCCCTCAAAACATTCATTGCGCCTAGAAAATTCCCGGTCATCCCTGGTAGAAAATTCCCGAGGAGTCAAAACTCAAAACATTCATTCAAAACGTCTAGAAAATTCCCTCGTCCCTGGTACATCCCTGGTAATTCCCACAGCCCTCAAAACATTCATAGCGCCTAGAAAATTCCCCGTCATCCCTGGTACGAGCCCTCAAAACATTCATTGCGTCTAGAAAATTCCCCGTCATCCCTGGTACGAGCCTCAAAACATTCATAGCGTCTAGAAAATTCCCCGTCATCCCTGGTACAGCCCTCAAAACATTCATAGCGTCTAGAAAATTCCTCAGGTTCCCTAGTCATCCCTGGTACGAGCCCTCAAAACATTCATTGCGTCTAGAAAATTCCCGTCATCCCTGGTACGAGCCCTCAAAACATTCATAGCGAAAATTCCCGTCATCCCTGGTAGAAAAAACATTCCGTCTAGAAAATTCCCGTCATCCCTGGTACGAGCCCTCAAAACATTCATAGCGTCTAGAAAATTCCCGTCATCCCTGGTACGAGCCCTCAAAACATTCATTGCGTCTAGAAAATTCCCGTCATCCCTGGTACGAGCCCTCAAAACATTCATAGCGTCTAGAAAATTCCCGTCATCCCTGGTACGAGCCCTCAAAACATTCATTTCCCCGTCATCCCTGGTCTAGAAAATCCCCGTCATCCCTGGTACGAGCCCTCAAAACATTCATTGCGTCTAGAAAATTCCCCGTCATCCCTGGTACGAGCCCTCAAAACATTCATTGCGTCTAGAAAATTCCCCGTCATCCCTGGTACGAGCCCTCAAAACATTCATTGCGTCTAGAAAATTCCCCGTCATCCCTGGTACGAGCCCTCAAAACATTCATAGCGTCTAGAAAATTCCCGTCATCCCTGGTAATGAGCCCTCAAAACATTCATAGCGTCTAGAAAATTCCCCGTCATCCCTGGTACGAGCCCTCAAAACATTCATAGCGTCTAGAAAATTCCCGTCATCCCTGGTAATGAGCCTCAAAACATTCATAGCGTCTAGAAAATTCCCGTCATCCCTGGTACGAGCCTCAAAACATTCATAGCGTCTAGAAAATTCCCCGTCATCCCTGGTACGAGCCCTCAAAACATTCATAGCGTCTAGAAAATTCCCCGTCATCCCTGGTACGAGCCCTCAAAACATTCATAGCGTCTAGAAAATTCCCCATCATCCCTGGAAAATTCCCCGTCATCCCTGGTAGCCTCAAAACATTCATTGCGTCTAGAAAATTCCCGTCATCCCTGGTACGAGCCCTCAAAACATTCATTGCGTCTAGAAAATTCCCCGTCATCCCTGGTATGAGCCCTCAAAACATTCATTGCGTCTAGAAAATTCCCCGTCATCCCTGGTACGAGCCCTCAAAACATTCATAGCGTCTAGAAAATTCCCCGTCATCCCTGGTACGAGCCCTCAAAACATTCATAGCGTCTAGAAAATTCCCCGTCATCCCTGGTACGAGCCCTCAAAACATTCATTGCGTCTAGAAAATTCCCCGTCATCCCTGGTACGAGCCCTCAAAACATTCATAGCGTCTAGAAAATTCCCCGTCATCCCTGGTACGAGCCCTCAAAACATTCATTGCGTCTAGAAAATTCCCCGTCATCCCTGGTACGAGCCCTCAAAACATTCATAGCGTCTAGAAAATTCCCCGTCATCCCTGGTACGAGCCCAAACATCAAAACATTCATCCCTGGTACGTCCCTCAAAAATTCATTCCCTTCCCGTCATCCCTGGTACGAGCCCTCAAAACATTCATAGCGTCTAGAAAATTCCCCGTCATCCCTGGTACGAGCCCTCAAAAATTCCCCGTCACAAAACATTCATAGCGTCTAGAAAATTCCCCCGTCATCCCTGGTACGAGCCCTCAAAACATTCATAGCGTCTAGAAAATTCCCGTCATCCCTGGTAAAAACATTCATTGCGTCTAGAAAATTCCCGTCATCCCTGGTACGAGCCTCAAAACATTCATAGCGTCTAGAAAATTCCCCGTCATCCCTGGTACGAGCCCTCAAAACATTCATAGCGTCAAAACATTCAGAAAATTCCCGTCATCCCTGGTACGAGCCCTCAAAACATTCATAGCGTCTAGAAAATTCCCTGTCATCCCTGGTACGAGCCCTCAAAACATTCATTGCGTCTAGAAAATTCCCTGTCATCCCTGGTACGAGCCCTCAAAACATTCATAGCGTCTAGAAAATTCCCGTCATCCCTGGTACGAGCCCTCAAAACATTCATAGCGTCCTAGAAAATTCCCGTCATCCCTGGTACGAGCCCTCAAAACATTCATAGCGTCTAGAAAATTCCCGTCATCCCTGGTGCGAGCCCTCAAAACATTCATAGCGTCTAGAAAATTCCCGTCATCCCTGGTACAGCCCTCAAAACATTCATTAGCGTCTAGAAAATTCCCCGTCATCCCTGAGCCCTCAAAACATTCATAGCGTCTAGAAAATTCCCCGTCATCCCTGGTACGAGCCCTCAAAACATTCATAGCGTCTAGAAAATTCCCGTCATCCCTGGTACGAGCCCTCAAAACATTCATTGCGTCTAGAAAATTCCCATTCGTCATCCCTGGTATGAGCCCTCAAAACATTCATTGCGTCTAGAAAATTCCCTGTCATCCCTGGTATGAGCCCTCAAAACATTCATTGCGTCTAGAAAATTCCCTTCACATGGCGTCATCCCCTGGTGCGAGCCCTCAAAACATTCATAGCGTCTAGAAAATTCCCCGTCATCCCTGGTACGAGCCTCAAAACATTCATAGCGTCTAGAAAATTCCCGTCATCCCTGGTACGAGCCCTCAAAACATTCATAGCGTCTAGAAAATTCCCCGTCATCCCTGGTATGAGCCCTCAAAACATTCATAGCGTCTAGAAAATTCCCCGTCATCCCTGGTATGAGCCCTCAAAACATTCATAGCGTCTAGAAAATTCCCCGTCATCCCTGGTACGAGCCCTCAAAACATTCATAGCGTCGTCTAGAAAATTCCCGTCATCCCTGGTACGAGCCCTCAAAACATTCATTGCCCTCATCCCTGGTAAGCCCTCAAAACATTCATAGCGTCTAGAAAATTCCCGTCATCCCTGGTATGAGCCTCAAAACATTCATTGCGTCTAGAAAATTCCCGTCATCCCTGGTATGAGCCCTCAAAACATTCATTGCGTCTAGAAAATTCCCGTCATCCCTGGTATGAGCCCTCAAAACATTCATAGCGTCTAGAAAATTCCCCTGTCATCCCTGGTAATGAGCCCTCAAAACATTCATTGCGTCTAGAAAATTCCCCGTCATCCCTGGTATGAGCCCTCAAAACATTCATAGCGTCTAGAAAATTCCCGTCATCCCTGGTATGAGCCTCAAAACATTCATAAAACATTCATAGCGTCTAGAAAATTCCCTGTCATCCCTGGTACGAGCCCTCAAAACATTCATAGCGTCTAGAAAATTCCCCGTCATCCCTGGTACGAGCCCTCAAAACATTCATAGCGTCTAGAAAATTCCCGTCATCCCTGGTAAAACATTCATAGAGCCCTCAAAACATTCATAGCGTCCTAGAAAATTCCCGTCATCCCTGGTCCCTCAAAACATTCATAGCGTCTAGAAAATTCCCCGTCATCCCTGGTACGAAAAACATTCATAGCGTCTAGAAAATTCCCCGTCATCCCTGGTAAAGCCCTCAAAACATTCATTGCGTCTAGAAAATTCCCTGTCATCCCTGGTAAGAGCCCTCAAAACATTCATTGCGTCTAGAAAATTCCCGTCATCCCTGGTAAGAGCCCTCAAAACATTCATTGCGTCTAGAAAATCCCTGGTCCCCATTCCTGTCATCCCTGGTAAGAGCCCTCAAAACATTCATAGCGTCTAGAAAATTCCCCGTCATCCCTGGTACGAGCCCTCAAAACATTCATAGCGTCTAGAAAATTCCCCGTCATCCCTGGTACGAGCCCTCAAAACATTCATTGCGTCTAGAAAATTCCCCGTCATCCCTGGTACGAGCCCTCAAAACATTCATTGCGTCTAGAAAATTCCCCGTCATCCCTGGTAAGAGCCCTCAAAACATTCATAGCGTCTAGAAAATTCCCCCTGTCATCCCTGGTTAGCCCTCAAAACATTCATCCTAGAAAATTATCATCCCTGGTTCTGTCCCTGGTAGAGTTCCCTAGAAAATTCCTGTCATCCCTGGGAGATCTCAAAACATTCATTCGTCTAGAAAATTCCCCTGTCATCCCTGGTACGAGCCCTCAAAACATTCATAGCATCTAGAAAATTCCCCGTCATCCTGGCCTCAAAACATTCATAGCGTCTAGAAAATTCCCCGTCATCCCTGGTGGCCCTCAAAACATTCATAGCGTCTAGAAAATTCCCGTCATCCCTGGTACGAGCCCTCAAAACATTCATTCTAGAAAATTCCCCGTCATCCCTGGTACGAGCCCTCAAAACATTCATTGCGTCTAGAAAATTCCCTGTCATCCCTGGTACGAGCCCTCAAAACATTCATATCTAGAAAAATTCCAAAACATATCATCCCTGGTACGAGCCCTCAAAACATTCATTGCGTCTAGAAAATTCCCTGTCATCCCTGGTACGAGCCCTCAAAACATTCATAGCGTCTAGAAAATTCCCCGTCATCCCTGGTAGAGCCTCAAAACATTCATTCCTGTCATCCCTGGTACGGGAAAATTCCCGTCATCCCTGGTACGAGCCCTCAAAACATTCATTTAGAAAATTCCCAAATTCCCTGTCATCCCTGGTACGAGCCCTCAAAACATTCATAGCGTCTGAAAATTCCCCGTCATCCCTGGTACAGTTCAAAACATTCATTGCGTCTAGAAAATTCCCCCCTGTCATCCCTGGTATAGCCCTCAAAACATTCATTGCGTCTAGAAAATTCCCGTCATCCCTGGTATATCAAAACATTCATATATAGAAAATTCCCCGTCATCCCTGGTATAGCCTCAAAACATTCACTACGTTATAATATATATCCATTATCGTTATTTTGGACATCGCATGTCTGATACAAAGACTTCAGGAAGAGCCCTCAAACATTCATTGGAGAAAATTCATTTGGTGATCTTCTGACACCTGTGTCAAAACATTCATAGCGTTTTAAAAAGTGCTGAAGAATGAGAGCCCTCAAAACATTCATATTGATCCCTGTCAGAGAGACACTGCCTAGGTTACAATTACATTCATATACAGAAATGATATATGTATATATATGTATGTGTATATATATATAGGCTATATATATATATACATATTGTATGTACTGTATGTATGGTCACTGATCATGCAAATGTCTCTTCACATCTGTCACCAGGTAACAGGTTCATTTAAATGTACAGTGAATATATGATCCCCATTCTAAATAAAATACAGGGAAATGGAATAAAACATGTTCTCAACTTAGTTGGAGAGATATCCTTTACTCAATATTTTGTGCATTCAGCATTTCCGCAGAAGGTTTCAGCATCGTTACTCACCGTGCAGTCCAAAAATGATATATATATCAGGAGTAGTAGTTGTCCCCAGAAACCTGGAAGAGTGGGATCAGATTTCCTATGATTTCAGTTGAAATTTCTGGCAGTTCAAAATGCTGTGTATATATAATATATATATATATATATATATATATATATATATATATATATATATATATATATAATGTTATTTTGGACATACATGTCGATACAAAGACTGAGATCATTTGGGATCTTCTGACAAGCGTTTCCAAAAAGTGTGAAGAATTCGAGAAGTCAGAGAGACACTGCACAATTACAGAAATTATATAATGTATATATATGTATATGTATATATATATACACATACATACTGTATGTATGATCACTGATCATGCAAATGTCTCTTCACATCTGTAACCACAGGTATTTAAATGTACGCAGTGAATATATGATTCTACCATCCTAAATAAAATACAGGGAAATGAAGTATGTTCTCAACTTAGTTGAAGAGATATCCTTTACTCAATATTTTCGTGCATTCAGCATTTCCGCAGAAGGATTCAGCATCGTTACTCACCATCAGGTCCACTGTGACTCCAGGAGGGGGTCAGTTGTCCCCCAGAAACCTGGAAGAGTGTAGATAAAACCTTGAGAGTTGAATTAGGCAAGAAATGTAAGATCGCATGCGTACCGCGCACGAACGCTAACACGTGCGCACGCATACAATAAACTCAAAATATTACATACATATATATATATATATATATATATATATATATATATATATATATATATATATATATATATATATATATATATATATATATATATATATATATATGTGTGTGTGTGTATATATATATATATATGCATATATATTTATTTTTATTTATTTATATATTTGTATATACATGTATGTCATTCAGACCTGCAAACTAAAATAAAATTTTACAAATAATGTTTATAGACAAATTTGCACACACATACACATCCAAAAGACAATATTATATATATATATATATATATATATATATATATATATATATATATATATATATATATATATAATGGCGCTATGGAAAAGCATTCTGTTTTCTATCCACTTATTAAAATGCCGACGTTTCGTATCGCTTGATACATCTCCCAGGCTGAAATAGCGATTAAAAACAAACAGCATTTATATACACATACTCATTTACACCATATTAGCGGTTAAAAAATAGAACAAGGGGAAAAAACCAAATTACATCTGGGACATGTACATATGTAGGTTACACCGGAGGTAAACAGGGGACTGATTCTGTCCTTGAAATGGAAGAGGGGGCCCCGATGGCTCTGGGGTTCATCGCGATTAGCTTTAGGTTGAGTGCAGGTAATTGTCTATTGAATAAACTAAGACATTTTTTCCTGAATCTGTCGTCTGGTAAATCAGGGAATCTAGCATATAGACGTGATTTAGGAGCACTGAGAACTGTGGGTGGGGGATTTAGTTTCAAATGAAGCAGTTTGTTAAGGTATCTATGGAAGATTGATGGTGAGAAGTAATTGTTCTTAAAATAGTTAGCAAGGAAAACAATCTCATCATGAAACGCATGCCAACTGGAGGTCGAATCGAAAGTTCTATGGAGGAGAGGGGATACGGAATTCATCTTAAAATTAAAAAAAGTAGAAGCTGTAAAAAGGTTTACCTAGGCAAGTAAAATAGGAAGAATACTTCTACTGGCCTAGGCACTCATTTTTAAGAAGATGGAAGAGAGAATATGGATGGAGGTGCAGTAAAAGGAATGAAAGGGGTTGCAGCTAGGAGGCCGAAAGCAAAGAACCTTAAGTAATGCCTACAGTGCACCGTGTGACGTGCACTGGCGGCACTCCCCCCTTACAGGGTGGATAACTTATTGGTGGTTCTAACTTATGCTTCATACGATTACCCAGTATATAGGCCTTTTTTGCTCTTGACTTCCGGTCGTTGACTTGTTGTCAACCTGTCCGTGATGTGTAAGAGATAAGTTGCCAACTTGTCTTTGTTTCATGTGTCACTATAGCGTGGACGCATCCTTAGTGGCAGCTATTTCCGTGGGCCAGTGAACCACAAAGTTTTGCGTGATGTTCATTTTTTTGTTATTCATCCTCCGTCGCAAGTAGACAAGTCACCTAAACTTTCCGTTTTGCTTAAACGCAGACTTACAGACAGACAGACAGACATGCTCGTAAAGTATCGTAACAGGCTAGAAATACTGCCAACTTACAGTGCGTCCATTAAGAGCCTGGATGGGGCGAACGTTCTTGGTGATCATGAGTCCATCCGGGTCCTCCAGGAAGCGGAATTCATCAAGCTGCGGAAAACGATCGTTGTAATTACCGTGCTCTGGACAAAGAGTACATTGCTGAGGCATTACCTTAGCCCACCCACTCCCCCATCCCCTCAAACCCACCCACCCACCCACCCACTAACCTAAAGATTTCGCTGGTGAATTTTGGTGAGTTATGTGGTCGTAGTTGATGGTGTCCAGAAATCAGATGATTATAACCTTCTCTAAGAGATCTTGCCTATGGTACAATTTCTCCCCTTTTTCACAAGGGTGGCGACACCAACTCTAAGTTTTATGTCGAAGGTGAAATGTGTAAAATTCAGGGCAATATAGACTGTACGCGGTTATTATCAAGGTAAGCACACACCCCTCTCATGCTAATATCAACCTGTCGTTTTAGACAATGACTTTGGAAGGGGTATGGCTGTTGGTGGCCGGTAATAAAGTCACAGGAGAAAGTCACAGGAAAAAAGTCACATTAATTTATGGTGGCCGGGAATAAAGTCACAGGGAAAAAGTCACAGTTTTGGCTAGTTAACAAAGTCACATTAATTTATAGTGGCCGGCAATAAAGTCACAGGGAAAAAGTCACAATTTTGGCTAGGAAAAAAGTCACATTAATTTATAGTGGCCGGGAATAAAGTCACAGGAAAAGTCACATTAATTTATAGTGGCCGGGAATAAAGACACAGGAAAAAAGTCACAATTTTGGTTAGGAAAAAAGTCACATTAATTTATAGTGGCCGGGAATAAAGTCACAGGAAAAAAAGTAACAATTTTGGCTAGGAAAAAAGTCACATTAATTTATAGTGGCCGGGAATAAAGTCACAGGAAAAAAGTCACAATTTTGGCTAGAAAAAGTCACATTAATTTATAGTGGCCAGGAATAAAGTCACAATTTTGGCTAGGAAAAAAGTAATTAATTTATAGTGGCCGGGAATAAAGTCACAGGAAAAAAGTCACAATTTTGGCTAGGAAAAAAGTCACATTAATTTATAGTGGCCGGCAATAAAGTCACAGGAAAAAAGTCACAATTTTGGCTAGGAAAAAAGTCACATTAATTTATAGTGGCCGGCAATAAAGTCACAGGAAAAAGTCACAATTTTGGCTAGGAAAAAGTCACATTAATTTATAGTGGCTGGCAATAAAGTCACAGGGAAAAAGTCAAATTTTGGCTAGGAAAAAGTCACATTAATTTATAGTGGCCGGCAATAAAGTCACAGGAAAAAAGTCACAATTTTGGCTAGGAAAAAAGTAATTAATTTATAGTGGCCGGGAATATAGCCACAGGGAAAAATTCACAATATTTCTTGGGCGCCATTATCTTTATGATAACTACACCCTTTTATTTATATTTTTATGATAATCCCCAACGGGCTTGTACTAAACACGACGCAAAGGTGGGTACACACCAGGTCAAAACCCTTGGGGGTCACTATCTAGGAAAGATTATTGTGACTTTTCCCTGTTACTTTTTTACCAAGGATTCTGGCGGTGTTATGAGGCTGAGAAAACTTTCAAGACATCTTGCTTGGTGAATTGAACTCGTAGGACGTTTGAAAGAAATGGCGGTAAAATTTCCACCAAAGAAGCCTAAAACAATAAACTGAAATGTCAGCGACACACACAGACACAACGAAAGGCGCCTATTACCTGTCGGGAGGAGATGGAAATCGTGTTCTTAAATATGGTCCAGATGATTCCTTCCTCGCAGGGAGGGAAGGAGGTGGAGCCTACGTAGCGGTAGAACTCGTTGTAGTTTTGGGGCAACAAGTTCTTGATCGGGAACGGGATTATGTCCGTTGATATGCCTGTAGGGAGAACGCACAAAATGAGTGGTTATGTTGTGCTGACATGACTTTATTCATTTTTTCAATCAAGGACATAAGACGCTGTACATTTAGAATCTACTGGGTACTTTTAGTTTTCTGAAAAGAAAACTATTGTGCCGGCTTTGTCTGTCCGTCCGCGCTTTTTTCTGTCCGCCCTCAGACCTTAAAAACTACCGAGTCTAGAGGGCAGCAAATTGGTATGTTGATCACCCACCCTCCATTCATCAAACATACCAAATTGCAGCCCTCTAGCCTCTGTAGTTTTTACTTTATTTAAGGTTAAAGTTAGCCATGATCTTTCTTGTGGCAACGATACAGGATAGGCCACCACCGGCCCGTGGTTAAAGTTTCATGGGCCGCGGCTCATGCAGCATTACACCGAGACCGCCGAAAGACAGATCTATTTTCGGTGGCCTTGATTTACGCTGTAGCGGCTGTACAGAAAACTCGACTGCGAGTGTGATTGTAGTTAGTGCCCTCAGAACTTCTCGATTTCTTCTTTGCCACCACAAAGCCCAGATAGATCCAGTTGGCGTCAGAAATTCATCATTTGGTTCTTCGCGTGGATCTCAGGCTTCTTAGCGACAGGCTTATCCAAAATGTGAAGAAATCGAGGAGTTCAGAGGGCGCTGGAGTTATTGCAATCACGCAAAGCACTGTGTTAAATCTTACGATAACCGTATTGGTTCAGAGGAAGTGCAATTAGAACTTTAGGAAGTTCAAACGAAGGTGCAGTTCATTGCTACCATAATACTGTTCCCCTTGCCTTTTTAATGCATTTTTATCTATTTGTTAATTTATTTTTCCTCTTTTTGATAAGTGGGATCTCTTCTTTAATGTATTTCCTCTTACCTCTTCTTCTTCCTAATGAACACCATAATATTCTTTGGAAGCTTGAATCTCAAGTCAGTGGCCCCTTTGGTGGGCTTGTTCCGTATGGATAGGATTAATTTTCTTAATAATAATAATAATAATAATAATAATAATAATAATAATAATAATAATAATAATTAAAAGCCTCAGTATTGTTCCATATGAATAGGATTCATTCTCGTGATAATAATAATAATAATAATAATAATAATAATAATAATAATAATAATAATAATAATAATAATAATAATTAAAAGCCTCAGTATTGTTCCATATGAATAGGATTAATTTTCGTGATAATAATAATAATAATAATAATAATAATAATAATAATAATAATAATAATAATAATAATAATAATAATAATGATAATAATAATTAAAAGCCTCAGTATTGTTCCATATGAATAGGATTCATTCTCGTGATAATAATAATAATAATAATAATAATAATAATAATAATAATAATAATAATAATAATAATAATAATAATTAAAAGCCTCAGTATTGTTCCATATGAATAGGATTCATTCTCGTGATAATAATAATAATAATAATAATAATAATAATAATAATAATAATAATAATAATAATAATAATAATTAAAAGCCTCAGTATTGTTCCATATGAATAGGATTCATTCTCGTGATAATAATAATAATAATAATAATAATAATAATAATAATAATAATAATAATAATAATAATGATAATAATAATTAAAAGCCTCAGTATTGTTCCATATGAATAGGATTAATTTTCGTGATAATAATAATAATAATAATAATAATAATAATAATAATAATAATAATAATAATAATAATAATAATAATAATAATAATGATAATAATAATTAAAAGCCTCAGTATTGTTCCATATGAATAGGATTCATTCTCGTGATAATAATAATAATAATAATAATAATAATAATAATAATAATAATAATAATAATAATAATAATAATAATAATAATAATAATAATAATGATAATAATAATAAAAGCCTCAGTATTGTTCCATATGAATAGGATTAATTTTCGTGATAATAATAATAATAATAATAATAATAATAATAATAATAATAATAATAATAATAATAATAATAAAAAAGCCTCAGTATTGTTCCATATGAATAGGATTCATTCTCGTAATAATAATAATAATAATAATAATAATAATAATAATAATAATAATAATAATGATAATAATTAAAAGCCTCAGTATTGTTCCATATGAATAGGATTAATTTTCGTGATAATAATAATAATAATAATAATAATAATAATAATAATAATAATAATAATAATAATAATAATAATTAAAAGCCTCAGTATTGTTCCATATGAATAGGATTAATTTTCGTAATAATAATAATAATAATAATAATAATAATAATAATAATAATAATAATTAAAAGCCTCAGTATTGTTCCATATGAATAGGATTCATTCTCGCAATAATAATAATAATAATAATAATAATAATAATAATAATAATAATAATAATAACAACAACAACCAAACCACAGATCTGGTAGCACACTCACCGGAGCTCCTGATGTTCCTCAGTCCCAGAATGACGGGGTCGAGGAAGAGGTTGTCCCTCGCAGATATATCCAGAAAGATGCTGAAGATGGCGACGCCGTCTGTCTTGTTCAGAGCTAGCTGGTACCTTCCGTATTTGCTGTTGTAGTGCACCAGCTGTATTTCCGCCGCGTAACTGCACTAGACGAATGCAAATTGGAGCTCGTCAGTTCATGCAGGAAGGAGGGAACGTGATACAATGTAGGATGAAGTTATAAGTTAAAAGCCGAGCGCTTGGACCCGTGAGGTCACTCAGCGCTGAAGAGGGAGTTTTCAGTAAAAGGTTTTTAAAGGTGTAACAGGAGGTAGACCTCGAAGCAGTTGCACTATGAAACGATTGTTAGGAGAGGGTGGAAGTTAGATGGAAGAGAGAATGTGAATGGAGGTACAGTTAACAGAATGAAAGGGGTTGCAGGAAATTTATAGTAAAAAGGTTTTTTAAGGTGTAACAGGAGGTAAACCTCGAAGCAGTTGCACTATGAAACGATTGTTAGGAGAGGGTGGAAGTTAGATGGAAGAGAGAATATGAATGGAGGCACAGTTAACAGAATGAAAGGGGTTGCAGCTAGGGACTGAAGGGACGCCGCAAAGAACCTTAATTAAAGCCTACAATGAACTGCGTGAGGTGCACTGAAGGTACTACCCTCCTACGGGGTCAATTACTTTTCTAATTAACAATCAATATTCACATGTATACTCATTGGTACATCGGCAGTAGTTTTTCAGTCACTACATTTAGTCATGACATATGACAGGCACTTTGAAAGAGAAGTTTACACGGTAAGACCCACCTTCGGCCGTTAACTGCGTGTTCTGAGCCAGCGTAGTCTGTGGGACCCCAGTGGAAGACGATTCCTTCCAAGAGGTATTTTTGATTGAGGGGAAGGTTTCCTCCCATCGCGTACGGTTGGTGCCTTGTCTTCAGAATTACTGGAGCAGAAACAAAGTGGAAATGCAAGAGAAAATAATGTCATTTATGTGAAATGTAGGAAAATCCACACGACTAACGCTGATTATGTCAATTTCTAAACTCGTGCAGAAATTTTGAATGCTTATGGAACTGTAAGGACAGGTCCTTAAAACCGTAAGCATTCCGTAAACACACGTCAGTACCTTACGGCATGTATGTGACAAAGGTTCAGAGGTCAACGGCTGTCAGTGTAGAACGAATCTTTGGCCAGTGCTGGAGAATCGTATGAATCACTGGTAAGGACCTGTTAACAAGTCGTTAACTTGTGTTCAGCCTGTTGGAGATTTCTGCGCAACAAGTTACCAACGTGTGTTTGTGACATGTTTATTAATTACCAAATTTCCCGTTGTTGGTGAGCCCCATGGATGGCGGAGTCTCGTTGAAACCGTGGAGACCCAGAAGCTTCCAGGGGAACTCTCCCAGTGCCCTGGAAGTGTCGATGTCGACTGGAGACTGGTTCTTGCCTCCGCAGGTAGGGAAGGTTTGTGACCATCGACTAGGTCCTGGGGATAATGCCACGAATATCATGAAACTCATCTTTCAAGTTCTTGCCTTGTTCAGTTTGATAAGTTTTACTGTGTAGGCTGTACAGGTAAAAGCTTGATGAGCGATCTTAAAGAGCATATTGGTTTACAGAATCATGCATTTTTGGTGGTATCTTAGTAAATAGAAGCGTCTAAAAATAATGTCTAAATTTTTTAACTGAAAATGCACACAAGGTAAGATCCTGAACTCACTGAAGCAAACAACTCACCTTTCACTCCGTAGTAAGACCAGTCTGAGCCGGACACTGAAAAAGAAATTTAATTTGGTTAAAAAATATAAAAGGAATGTAGGTCAGACATAATTTATCAGATGTCAAATGAGAACAAAATCTATTTTGATTTATCGACTTATCTATAGTTGCTAGTCTTTATATTGCCTTTGCTTCAAGACATAACTTCACTGCTAACGAAACTTTTTA
>NC_089767.1:4632447-4659947 GCF_040412425.1 Macrobrachium rosenbergii
GCCGAATGGCCTCACGGGTCCAAGTGGTTGGCCTTTGGCCTAAATTCTGTATTCAATTCGGAAAGAAGCCGGGGCTCTTCTCTAACGCCAGAGGTGGAATTTCTCCTTCAGAACTGAGGACGTTCGGCCACTTCCCTCCTCATATATCAAGGTTGGTGGCTGGAAAAAAAGGCTGAATTTTTATATATATATACATCCTTATGAAATTTTGCGTCAGTTTTATGTGTCTCCGAGAACATCAGAAGCAGCGAACCGATCCTGACAAATGCGCAATTGCTGTAGACTCGGTCGCAAATGACACGCTCGGCTGTCACGGAGCCTCACCTCGGGATTCCATTCTCGTGTCCGTGCAGGAAGTCCGCCAGTCTTGTAAAAGGAAAAAATAAAAAAAGAACAAAAAACTAAAAGGCACCGACTGATATTAAGCGACTTCTTTTTTTTTTTTTTTAGGGGAAGCCACAAAATTTGAATATCTTTTGAGATGGTTGTTCTGAATCTTTCTTTTTTTTGTGTGTTTTGGGTAAGACCTTGCAACATTAGGCTTTAAAATTTGGTGGAATGTATCCGTTTTTGGTTTTCTGTAACAGGAAACTATTGTGCCGGCTTTGTCTGTCCGTCCTCAGGTCTTAAAAACTACTGAGGCTAGAGGGCTGCAAATTGGTATGTTGATCATCCACCCTCCAGTCATCAAACATACCAAATTGCAGCCCTCTAGCCTTAGTAGTTTTTATTTGATTTAAGGTGAAAGTTAGCCATAATCGTGCTTCTGGCAACGATATAGGCCAGGCCTCCACCAGGCCGTGGTTAAAGTTCCATGGGCCGCGGCTCATACAGCATTATAACGAGACCACCGAAAGATAGATCTGTTTTCGGTGGCCTTGATTATACGCTGTATAGAAAACTCGATTGCGCCGAAGAAACTTCAGCGCATTTTTTACTTTTTTTTACAAAAATAACTTGAAGATAAAAACACGGAAATTTCGAAGACTAAGCATTGTCACAAAGTCTTGAAAATTGCTTCCCGTAGGTGTTAGCGCCGTCAGTGCACCTCATGCGGTGCGCTGTAGGCATTACTTAAGGTTCTTTGTAGCGTCCCTTCATTAGGACCCTAGCTGCAACCTCTTACATTCCTTTTACTGTACCTCCTTTCATATTCCCTTTCTTCCATCTTATACTTTCCACCCTCTCCTAACAATGGTGCAACTGCGAGATCTCCCTCCTGTTACAAGCCTCTCCGCTCTCAATTCCCTTCTAGCGCTGAATGACCTCATAGGTCCCAGTACTTGGCCTTTGGCCTAAATTCCGTATTCCATAGATAAAAGTAACGGCTTCCCCAGCACTTGAAAGTTTCGGTTTTGAAAACTATAAGAGACAGACACTGGATTATTTGGTGTGAATTTAATATAACTGACGTTAGAATCATACATGGATTTTTTCTCCAGTAAATGAAACCGATATTGCATGCTTTAAGAGACAATCCCTTGGGGCCTACATAGCTTTCAGGCTAAGTGACTTAAGTTCTCTAAGATTGCTCAGAAAAATTTGACGGAATAACACAAAGAAATCTTAATTTATTATTATCACTGAATACTGATGTGACACCACTGAGCTTATTTTGAGGTTAGAAATCGCTCTTTTGCGTTCCTTGAAAGACAGATTATATGATTTTTAGTTTTCTGTAACAGAAAATTGTTGAGATGGCTTTGTCTGTCCATCCGCACTTTTTCTGTCCGCCCTCAGATCTGGAAAACTGCTAGAGGGCTGCAAATTGGTACGTTGATCATCCACCCTCCAGTCATCAAACATACCAAATTGCAGCCCTCTAGCCTCTGTAGTTTTTATTTTATTCAAGGTTAAATTTAGCCATAATCGTGCTTCTAGCAACGATATAACACAGGCCACCACCTGTCCGTAGTTAAAGTTTCATGGGCCGCGGCTTAGACAGTATCATACCGAGACCGCCGAAAGATAGATCTATTTTCGGTGGCCTTGATTATACGCTGTACAGAAAACTCGATTGTGCTTGGTGTTATTCCTTTGAAAGTTGAAGAATAAAAAATATGAGCTTAGAATAGTTACCTCGGAAGGACAGTGGCTGAAATCTGTTATAAGAAAGAAAAGAAAAACTAGATTAATAACTTCTCACGATGAAAGCTGAATGAGAGAGATTTTTCATTCATGCCTCATCACAGCGCATGATATATGAGTCAGAAGAAGAACACGGGAGATGATAACAAATAAAATCATTAAACCGTGTACACAAATGGACAAAATTTGATCACATACCTGGCCAGGGGCGATGACGTCCCTTCCGTGGTGGACTGTCGGTGGAAAGAGTCAAATTGAATATCTGATTTTGGCGAGAATGTTCGTCATTTTAATTAGAATGATATTTTCCTTTCAGAAGATTACTGAGGAAAGCAAAGTGAATCTTCTTGTGCATGGTTTTAGTGCCGCCAGTGCATCTCGTGCGGTGCACTGTAGGCATTACTTAATGTTCTTTGCAGTCCCTTCGGCCCCTAGCTGCAACGTCTTTCATTCCTTTTACTGTACCTCCGTTCATATTCTCATTCTTCCATCTGACTTTCCACCCTCTCTGACAGCTGTTTCACACCTTCTTAGTGCTTCCCCTTCAGCGTTGAATGGCCTCGTAGGCCCCAGCGCTTGGTCTTATTACTCCATTCTATATGCTGTTCTGTTCAGTGTTCATCAACGATTTTCAAAATCTGAGACTTACCTAGTGTGGATAACACTTGTCAGAGTTATTTATTTTTATATTTTATATGTTAGATAGTTATATTACTTGTTGTTTGTACACTTTACGTGCTAGTTATTTCTTTTACTCTGTTTATTATTAGAATTTCATTTTAGCTATTTTGGTTGTACTTTCATTAATGACCCCAGTTGACAGAAAGATTGGATTTGTGACAGACACACACATATATATATATATATATATATATACATATATATATATATATATATATATATATATATATATATATATATATATATATATATATATATATATATATATATATATATATATATATATATATATATATATATATATATATGTCTTGTCACTCAAGCAATCTATTTTCGAGACGTAATTTCCATCATTCATTGTTACAGTTGCATTAATCCGATCACATTTAGTCTACTTATAGTAACAATGGATCACGATTGTATCTTGTCTCGAAAATGGACTTCATTCAATTGTGTCTTTGTGATTGTGAGTTCATCTTTAATGGAAAATTCCATAAACAAACGTTCAGTATCACGGAGCACAGCCTTCTGCCACCAGTCCTCTCCAATGTAAATACGGAGTTTTTCTAATAAAATTCTTCTTCTGAGATTATTCAAATGTCTGTACAACGCTGCCCTAAAATGGAAGATTGCAGTTTCTGCAGAAATACAAAACTGAGAAAAATGGTAGATGCTTCCTCGCCTTACTACTGATTTTGCAGATACTGCAAATGGGACCCCCTAAATACTCGTGAAAAGCGTTGAAGAATCATTCTGAAGCTGCAATAACTTGTGTATTAGTGGTTCACGAAAATTTTGCAGATGCCTGCAGTTTTCCGTTTTAGGGCAGTGCGGTAGTTCGAGTAGGTAGACGGTAGTTTGGCTACTGTACCTAATGACGTAGATGTAACTGGCCTCTTAGAATGGAACGTGGAGTTAAGGCCAGAGGCCAGGCACTGGGACCTATGGGGTCATTCAGCGCTGGAAAGGAAACTTAAGTGTAGGTAGGTCTGAAAGGCGTAACAAGAGGAAAACTTCAAAGCAGTTGCACTGTGAATCAATTGTGAGGAGAGGGTGGATGGCAAGATGGAAGAAAGAGAATGTGAATGGAGTTACAGTAAAAGGAATGGAAGGGGGCTTGCAGCTACAAAGAACCTTTAGAAACGGCAGTGCACCAGGTGCGCTACCCACCTACAGGGAAAGTCTTTTTAGAGACTGAACGAAATTATTACATATCCTTTGTTATTAGACAAAAATAGTTATGGACATATATATATATATATATATATATATATATATATATATATATATATATATATATATATATACATATATATATATATATATATATCATATATATATACATATATATATCTATACACATATATATATCGTATGTATATATCTATATATATATATATATATGTGTATATATATATATATATATATATATATATATATATATATATATATATATATATATATATACACATATATACATACACACACACACACTAAAAACATGCTTATAAGGAATGGCCTTCAACAGAGTAGCAATTTTCATAAAATTTTATGAGTGAACTGCGATTCATTTAATTTGTGTCAGATGATTAAGTAATTCAGTGTCAGAATCAATAAGCATAATCATTCAAGTAGAACTGGACAAAATGTTCATTTGTACACTAAGCTTTTTCAGATTGCTTTAGGAGAGTAGTACGTGGAATGAGACTGAGATATGAAAAGATGGATCATAACGTTTCGAGGTGGTTCGGTCATGTGGTGATAATGGTAGATTGTAGGTCGGTGAAAAGGGCTTTGGTTGGAAGAGAGAGAGAGAGAGAGAGTACATAGGATGGCGCAGTGTATGTTGGGGATTTGACATACTGGTGATGAGTATTTGAACTGTTAATGTTAATCAGTTTTTTGCATATCATGTTTGTCATTGTTTGAGTAGTGTAACGTAGAAGATTTGCTGTGACCTCATGTTTTCCCAGGAATTATTATTATTATTATTATTATTATTATTATTTATTATTATTATTATTATTATTATTATTATTCGAAGATGAACCCTATTCATATGGAACAAGTCTACCAAAGGAGCCATTGACTGGAAACCATTAGGAAGTAAGAGAAAGTAAAGGGAAATACAGAAAGCAGATATCTCACGTATTAAAAAGCCGCCCTTATTTGACGAAACGGTTCAACATACATAGTTTTGAGTAATATATATAAATATAAATATTACATATATATATATATGTATATATATATATATATATAATCTGCATTTAAATGAGCTTTCGATTCACAGAACTGTAGAAAATGGGAATGAACCTGCTTACCAGCGCAACAATGAAAACGACCCTGGCGTTCACAATTGAACGCATCGTTGGTTTCATCTTGGCGCGGTAACTCATGTCTTCTGCTGCAAATAACACCTGACGTCTTGTGTTATTATCTGGGAAAATATGCCTTTTGCTAATGGTGGTGGCCACAAATCATTTCACTTTCTATGGTTTACGCGTTTTGAGACAGCGAGCCTCTTGTTAAGTGTTAGCGGTAGCCCTTTGGAATCTTGCCTCCCTTGTCACGGGTTTATAGAAGTACATGGCTTTTTGCCATCTTTTATGGCAATCTCCTCTCTCGTACTAGTTATGTTTAAATAAATAACCGATGTTTTCCACCGTCGTCTGAGCAAGGTTCCTCCTGGTAGGCTTCTTTTCGGAAATCACATGACACTTAATGCGTATTTACTTTCTTTTCACCCCCTCTTTCGGTGTATATTTGTGAAAAAAGTTAAAACATATATTGTAGTTATGTGTACGAATCTTCAGCTCCTCTCACTCCGTGCATAATTTCGATTGAATGTCATTTGTTTATACTACTCCTATTCGTCTTGCAACGCATTCGTTAAACTCGGCCTTCTTACATAAATTAGATTAAATGTCATTTGTTTATACGACGCCTATTCGTCTTGCAACGTGTTCGTTCAACTCTGCCACCTTTTCCCGCTCGTGTGAAAACTCGCGCGAAGAACGATGGCGCCGTTGTCATCGGATTCCACTGCTCAGACGCAAACGGCGCACGCGCTGTTCTTTGTCGTCGGATTCCACTGTCTAGAGTGCGCACGCGCAGTGTGGCTGCTGCACCACAACTGACGTCGCTTTCTTCCTCGGTCGCCCAAGAAACCTTCCTTCCTTCCTTCCTTCCTCGCCTCTCCTGAAAATCACCAAGTCAGAAAGATTAAAGAGGCATGATGTCACCGCACTCAGGAACCCTTCCTGCGCCGTAGGTTCGTTTTGTCAGGGTTCTGTGGCTGCGTGCACGGATTTATTTCCCTTGTCGGATAGGTTTATGAAAAGGTTATTTGTACGCGAATGATTATCGTACATGAATGTATCATTGTGTCAATGGTCGTTCTCGTAAGATAGTTAACGATTGCGCAGTTTGTTTCCTTTATTTAACGATTGCGTATTTTGTTTATTACATTAGACTGTAAGTATAAACTTGGTATGCATGCGTTTGAAAGGTTATAACATTCATACAGGCGCGTGCTCACATACACACTTCCTCTCTCTCTCTCTCTCATATATATATATATATATATATATATATATACTTGAGAAAGGATTTTAAGTGCCAAGCGCTCATTTTCATTATTTTCTCAGTTTGTTCTGCCAGCGGTGATAAGATATTCATTCACCGTCTTTTTCTCGCCGTTATGTCAACAATTTCTCCTTCCACAAACTCCGTACTGTGTACTAACTCATACTCTACTATATACTTGTTAAACTTTCTTTTCTCAAGTACACCTATGAACATTCTTCTTTGAAAGTCCCATATTCCCTTAAGCACTACAAACTTACCATATCGCCTTCTTCTTTTGACCTTATTAGTCCCACTGTATAGATGCATTTGTAACGCTTTCACAAGTCTCCAGTCTTCTTTCTTGACGCAGCAAGAGCTACCCTTTCCCTGTCTTGCATCTGACAGCCACACTTATCTTCTCTGCTACTAAGAAATCACAAAAGTAAGCGCGTGATTTTGTTCGTTAGCTGAAGCCACTGGGGAACTTCAAAACGAAACGACAAGAGTGCCAAGTACTTTCGTGTATTTTAACACATCTCTGTGCCCCGAAGATGTGTTAAAAATACACGAAAGTGCTTGGCACCCTGTCGTCTCATTTTGAACTTTCCCAGTGGTTTCAGGTAATGTATGCACATTGAAAACCCAAGATTTAATGCTCCATGTATTCATTTTTGCACCTCAAGTACAGGATATAGGACTACAAACCCTGTGCTCACATTCTTGAGGTGCTTTCCATACCACATAGAACACCAAGAATACTTTGGTTTTAGCTGCAGGAGCAAAGGACCGATTGCTGTGAAGCACATCCCGATTATGGGAATTTCTTGAAACAAATGGGTGTGTATATATATATATATATATATATATATATATATATATATATATATATATATATATATATATATATATATATATACATACATACAAACTTCAGACTCACACCAGAATCGAACCCAGGTCTTTCAATTGAAAGACGAGACCGCGTGTGGCTTGGTTGGCAGTAATCTTTCAATTGAAAGACTTTAGTTCGATCCCGATGTGAGTCAGAAATTTATTTCTGTTCCACACGTGATTGTGTGTTGATTATATATATATATATATATATATATATATATATATATATATATTATATATATATGCATTTTTCTAGTCCTGCATTTCATTCGTCTTTTACTTTCAGTAAAGACAATATTGTCATACTTCCGTCTTGTATTCTGAGATCCATTTGCTCATTAACCTTTCTCTCTGAATTTACTTCCCGGTAAAAGAAATTATTCTCCATTCACCATTTTTATTTCTCTCTCTCTCTCTCTCTCTCTCTCTCTCTCTCTCTCTCTCTCTCTCTCTCTCTCTCTCCCCCTTAGGGGGGTAGTGCCACCAGTGCACTTCATGCGGTGCACTGTAGGCATAGCTTAAGGTTCTTTGCAGCGTTCCTTCCTTAGGCCCCTAGCTGCAATCCCTTTCGTTCCTTTTTACTGTACCTCCTTTCACCTTCTTTTTCCTTCTCTTTTCCACCCTCCATTTTCTTTACACCTTTCAAACTTTTACTGTCAATTTCCATTTCAGCGCTGAATGATCTCATTGGTCCCAGTGTTTGGCCTTTGGCCTAAATTCTATATATTCAGTTCAGTTCAACTCTCTCTCTCTCTCTCTCTCTCTCTCTCTCTCTCTCTCTCTCTCTCTCTCTCTCTCTCTCTCTCTCTCTCTATATATATATATATATATATATATATATATATATATATAATGTTTGTGTGTGTGTAAGCTGAGAAATGAATTTCTATCACCAGAAATAAATTCCTCTAACTCTTATCAGCATCAGCCACTTGCGGGAATTGAACTCCGTATTTACCATCGAGTGACAGTCTGAAGCTCAACCGACTGAATGCAGCCAACAAAGGGCTTTAAATGTGAGAGAAAGGCTAATGAGCAAAATGGACATCAATATGAACAAAAGATGAAATGAATTTCTATCACAATTTCTCGACGGAGGAGTACATTTTGGAAAAATAAATTCCTCTAACTCTTCATCAGCCGGAATTTGAAGGCACAACATTTCTTAGTTAGAACTGGGATTTAGACCAAAGGCCAACTGAACTCAGCGGCCCATCGAGTGAAGACGGAAGGAAGAGAATATGAACGGCTCAACCGACTCGGCCAACAAAGGGGCTTAATGTGGTTCAGTATTTTCACAGAGAAAGGCTAATGAGCAAATGGACATCAGAACAAAAGATGCACGTTGAAAACTGCTGTCTGTTATCCTACAATTTTCTTTTGCCATGTATTTACTCATCTCAAATATATGCAGCAATTTCTCGACGAATTTTATTACAATTAAAGATAATCTCACAGAGAAGCATGTTATAATTCAGTAACTCTACAGCTCTAATAAATGTATTTCCATGCATTTATAACACAAACCAACATATTTTACATTTTGGAAATTCACTGACCGTAGGCTTATAACAAGACAGCAAAATCTTTGACCTTGAAATGCAGAGCTGGAAAGATGTCTTTCCTGGTTGCTTCCCAATTAGAAACTTTCGGACACAAGAAAGTGGAAAGTGGTTGTTGTACGATGCTGAATGTGGTCTTTTGACGCTGCAGAAACTTTCGGCGCGTGGCAGTGACATTTATTCTGAGGACATAAGGTATAGGTGACACTCGACTTAGAATTTGAAGGCACAACATTTCTTAGTTAGAACTGGAATGTAAGATTTAGACCAAAGGCCAACTGCTGGGACCTATTTGGTCATTCAGTGCTGAAAATAATGTTCAAATAATTCTTATGAGAAGGTATTCAGTTCTGCCTCTTGTCAAGGGGAAGTTCTGCCTTATTCTTCCTAAGAGTGAAGGAAGAGAATATGATCAACGGAGGTTTAGTAAATTTCTTCCAGACCCATTTATATGAGACACCAACCGTTTTACCACTGCTGCTCCTGAAAGAGGTTTCTGCTTTGCAGCTAGGGGCGGAGGACGCTGCAAAGAACATTTCATCTAGTCATGCCTACAGTGCACAACAAATTTCGTGCAAACTTATCTTCTAGTGCAAATGATGATGTCCTGTACCTCATAGACCTCACAAAAAACGAAATCGCTGCAGACATAGTTGTCGGAAAAATCTCAATTCCTGTACCATCGGTTGCCCAAGCATCTTCAATTCATTCGGTTAGCTCTAAAACTCCTAACAGATAAATCAGTCCTATTGCAGCTTTCATCTCTCCTTTCATCAGTACACCTTGTTTACTGTCAATGTCCCCCAGCAGTCCTTTACAGCATGCGCATGTCTTGCTGCTCCTTTCGGTCCTGACCCTGGTATATGTTACCGTTGACGGTGTGGAGGAACTTCTTTCCAGAGAGTTTTGTTTTTTGCCAATAAACTGTTTTTCTGTATACCTGGTTGGCTGCTGCTCATCTTCATCATTAGTTTCTCTTCATAAAATCTGCAACACATCATCTGCTTCAGCTGAGATCTGCTTATTTCTTCTATCTACTGGCCTGAGGGTTTTCTAAGAATGGTGTAAGCTTATTTGTCTTTCAGGACTGAAATGAACTTTTTATGAAAACCATAGACTAACAAAAAAATGATCAGTGAATGGTGGTTATTTCTCACATAAACTGGGATCAAGTTTTAGTTCTTAAACAGCAACGTGAGAAGTTTGAAAATAAAATTAAAAAAACCTGTATGATGCATCCATGGACGAAGAAAAAACCTTGATAGATGTTGAGAATGTTTGGTTAGAAAATAAATTGTTGAGATTGATCAAAAGTTTCCATGATGGGAATGACGCGTGTGTTGGGAGAAGTATGAACTATTTGATTTATGAAATTTAGGCTCCAAGTACAGGGACGCTTCCAGCCTTGCAGATCTCAAGTCAGTGAAAAGAAGGTGTTCGAGTGGTTGGATGGCAGGGTAGAGATCCAGAAAACGAAGGAGATGAAGTAGAAGGGTCTTAAAATCTCACAGTTGCACTAAAAAGTAATAGTTTGAGGCATTAGACAGAAAAAATTAAAGAAGGGATTCGGGAGTGGAAGTGATGTAAAAGGCTAAAAAGTGGATGCGATTAAGGTCCGAAGGGACACTACAAAACCTTTTGGTAATGCCTACAGTGCACCGAGTGAGCTTCCCTTGGTGCACTGAAGACACAAGCTCCCTACGGAGGTTAAAAATAGAAGAGAGAGTGACTGGTTTGGGGCAAAAAGGGCCTCCAAGACAAGTAGGTATTATTTCTCTGCATAGATGAAATGACTTGAGAAATCAGGAGAAAGAAATTATACATTTAAAAGCTGTAGGTTGTGATAATGAGTCGTTTTTATGAGAGCCAAAGTAAATATATAAAGGGGACGTTGAGCAACTTTGTTTTACGAAAATGTGTATTGTATTACTGTGACGAGCCAAAATGCAACCCTAGTTGGAGGAGAAGAATGCTACAAGCCTGTGGACCCCAGTAGAGAAATTAGCCCAAAGCAGAAAAACATATTTAGGAGTAAATATAAGCTATAAAAGGGAAATTATACAGAAAAAACATGAAAGGTAAATACAAAGCATATCAAATAAGATGAGTACACAAAGTTAAGTGAAGATATATGTCAGCCTTTTGAAAAGAAAAATGTATTGGCCTAAGTTCGAACTTCTGAAGTTCCAACAATGAACAGCATGATTAGGGAAATCATTCCATAACTTGGTCGTAGCAGGAGTAAATCTTCTGGTAAACTATGTGGTCTTGAACCTCATAAGAAAAATACAAGACTGTTAGTATTAACTAGTACTGCGTGGTGACTGACAGAGTCTGGGAAGATCCGGTTGCCAAGGATGGATCAGAATATTGAAAACTTTTATAAAATCATGCCCAGTGGGGTAATTTAGCAAAGGTGTCAGAAATGAATGCTAAGATCAAGTAGAAGAAATTTAATGTAACTCAAGTTTCAGTCTAACCATTTAACATGCTAATCAATTGCTGAAGACCAATATCCAAGGCATGGGAGAGTAAAATATCATTATCATTTCTTCAGGATGGACAGAACTCCAAACGTCTCGAAATACTTTGCCAGTATGTCATTTTTTCGTGCAACTGGAGAGAATATTAAACAGGATACGTTTCTCCAAAATGAATTAGCAATGCGCACGTCAGCATTTTGAACGAGTTGCTTGTACTGGAAACAAATACTGTCAAAGGAAAAAATGTGAGCTGAAGGCGAAGGAAGAAGACTAAAGATATTGAGTAGAGGTGTTTGTAGAGCGCATGCTAAACAAGAAGAAAGGAAAGTGCGAGAAATGTGCGGATATGTAGATGGGGTAAAAAGATTAGAATGGGTGAAGGGACGGACCATCGTTTTGAGGTGGTTTGGTACTGTGGAAAGAATGGATACCAGTACGCAGGTGGGAAGAGTGTATGATTTGGAAGTGTTAGGGAGAGCGGGGAGGAGATTGGGTCCGTAAAAACTTCAAGTATACGTATTTTTCTTGTTTTTTGAACTAAACATATGAGATACCAGTTTGAAACGTAGACTTATATTTATGTATTAATTATTTTTTGCATGTTTTGTGAATTCTTGACAACTTAAAAACAACTAATAGCATGCTGTTCTTTTAAGCGTTTTTGAAGAGGGTAGGAAAACCGCTGGATGACCAATATTCATTGGCATTGAGACTGAGACGAAATTGTAAAACTTGAATGATGTGAAAGGTGTTTTGTCTGAGTAAGCCAGGACTCATCTTATGTTTGTGTTCTTTGGCAGTTGTATAAAGCTTCTTAAAACCGCAAGTCAATATTTAAAATTTATATCTTATGTGTAAGATAAAGAGAAGCTTGTAAGGTGAATGGCGCAATATGTGTAGCAGGGTTTGACGTCCTGATGGTGAGCCATCTTTGCAGTAAAAGTTTCCTGCCCTGAGTTCCGCATTTAAAGTATGAATGTCACAGTGACTTTTTTTTTTTTTTACTATACAGCCACCCCTTTTAGAGGAGGTGACCCCAGATTGGCCTACCCCTCCTGGTTGTCAGCAAGTCTCAAGGGATGAAGTTGCTAGCCCATGCCCTTTTAGTTTTCTGTAAAAGAAAGCTATTGTGCCGGCTTTGTCTGTCCGTCCGCCCTCAGATCTTAGAAACTACTGAGGAGGCTAGAGGGCTGCAAATTGGTATGTTGATCACACACCCTCCAATCATCAAGCATACCAAATTGCGGCCCTCTAGCCTCAATAGTTTTAGTTTTCTGTAAGATAAAACTACTGTGCCGGCTTTGTCTGTCAGTCCGCACTTTATTCTGTCCACACTTTTTCTGTCCGCCCTCAGATCTTAAAAACTACTGAGGCTAGTGGGCTGCAAATTGTTACGTCGATTATCCACCTTCCAATCATCAAACATACCAAATTGCAACCCTCTAGCCTCAGTAGTTTTTATTTTATTTAAGGTTAAAGTTAGCCATGATCGTGCATCTGCCAACGATATAGGATAGGCCACCACTGACCCTTGGTTAAAGTTTCATGGGCCGCGGCTCATACAGCATTATACCGAGACCACCGAAAGATAGATCTATTTGCGGTGGCCCTGTTTATATCATGTACAGAAAACTCCATTGAGCCGAAGTCGTTTTTTACTTTTTTTTTTTTTCCCAGCTGGGTCAACTGCTGGGTGGCAGGTCAGGCCTCTACCATGTGGCTCAGTGGCTACAACTTTGTCTAACCAGCAAGAGACCCTGAGATCGATACCAGAAGGTGAGAAGGGGGTTGATCAGATACTGCACCTGTAAAAATTCATTGCCCCTCCATTGCCCGAATTTCTGAATCAGGAGCTGGTGGTCAGTTGACTGTGTGTGTTTTGCAGACAAGGAAGTGTTCTGCACAGAAGTTCATCCAAGATGCAATGATGAAAGATTGAACGTGCCTTTATTGTATTTTGTTATTCTCTAAATAATATGGGATCTGACGCTTTCATTATTTATATATATATATATATATATATATATATATATATATATATATATATATATATATATATATATATATATATATATATATATAGAGAGAGAGAGAGAGAGAGAGAGAGAGAGAGAGAGAGAGAGAGAGAGAGAGAAAGAGAGATTTGATTAGCGATGTTGGAAAAAAATATCAAACTGATTTGATTAGCAACACTGATGTTGGAGAGAAAATAACTTTTTTTTTTTTTTAGAAATCTATTATATAAAGGTAATCCCAGTCTCCCAGCAACCTCTCTCTCTCTCTCTCTCTCTCTCTCTCTCTCTCTCTCTCTCTCTCTGTGCTTCAGTTGTAAAAGGTTTTTCTTTCATTCTTTAATAAGAGGTGTTATTTTGAGAATGTGTTTACCTCAGTGACGTAACCTCTCTTCCTGGTTTGGAGAGAACGCAATGGAAGCCTTGTTGCGTGGATTATGGATTCCACGGCGTATCGGATAAACGTGGCGCGCCCTTGGTTACGGCACATTGCCAGGACCTAGGCCAAACCGTGAGGCCTTTGGGGGTGTGAAGGCTTTGGTTAATGTCCCGCGGTCCAGAACTCAACCCGGGACATCGCAGACAATCGTGCTCGGTATGGTATGTTAGTGACATTGGGTTTGTGCCCCTTAGGGCGGTAGTGCCGTCAGTCCACCTCATGCAGTGCACTGTAGGCATCGCTTGATACTCTCTGCAGCGTCTCTTCGGCTCCTAGCTGCAACCCCTTTCGTTCCTTTTGCTGTACCTCCATTCATCATTTTTTCTTTCTTCCTACTTTCCACCCTCTTCTAACAATTGTTTCATAGTGCAACTGCTTTGAGGTTTTCCTCCTGTTACACCTTTCGAAATCTTTTTACTCTCAGTTTCAGCGCTGAGTGACCCCATAGGTCCCAGTGCTTGGCCTTTGGCCTAAATTCTATATTCTATTCTATTCCATACCCGGTGTGACTACAACATGGAATACAGGCTACATGAAAATATAAAGTTTAATTACAGCGCTTGATAACGACTCATCTCAGGAGGTAACGACAACTTCTGGCCTATCACCTTGTGAAAACAGTAGTCAGGGATTACCCCTGGAATGGCTGAAGTCCTGTTACGAAACACTGAAATAAATTTCTCTTAACTGTAAGCGCTGTATTTTATTATTATAAGATTTTATTTAGCTTTCTTTTTTATCTGTTTGTTTGTTTGGGTCAAATCTTGTAACTCAATTTTCGACCTGTTCCTTGTTCGATGGACATGAAATTTTGCATGGTTACTCAGTCCCGCTGACAATACAACCTTACGTGATCAGTAGGTCAGCAGTGACCTCTAGTGACCCTACAGTGACCTCTCCCAGTATCTCAGGATTTGTATGAAGTGAATAACTCTACGGATTTTCATACCGTCTTTGACTCAGTTGGATAAGTTAATAACTCTACGGATTTTTCAAACCTTCTTTGGCTCGACAGGATATCCTGTTCATTTTCGTTGGCTACAATCATAAATCGGTTACAATTTCTTTCAAGACTAGAAAGTATAAAATAAAAAATAAAAAAAAATCTTAAACACGCTTTTATTAAAATGGACTAAAAAGTAAAAAATAATTTTTTTTGAGACACGCCAGGATTTTCTTACAATTAATCATGACTATAAAAATAAAAGCGTGGGCGCCAAACACGGCAGGAAATGCTACAAGAAATAAAAAAATATATATTTCTTATATTATTTCCTTCCTTGTTTGGCGAACACTTTTTTATTTATGTAGACGTGATTAATTGTAAGAAAATCTTGGTGTGCCTCAAAAAATCATTTTTTACGTTTTAGTGTTTTTAATAAAAGTGTTTTAAAAAATTCAATTTTTTTATTTTCTTCTGCGTGAGACGACTAGGGGCGTGAGACTTGCCTTGACTTGCCTTGGTCTTATCTTGCAAAAAGTCAACATACACGCCACACTCAAACAGAGTAGACATTGCATAGTCTCGTTCAACTCGACTTGGAAATATCTCACACAAACAGATTTTGTAAAACTTATAGGAAATATCTCACACAAACAGATTTTGTAAAACTCATAGGAAATATCTCACACAAACAGATTTTGTCAAACTTATAGGAAATATCTCACACAAACAGATTTTGTCAAACTTATAGGAAATATCTCACACAAACAGATTTTGTAAAACTTATAGGAAATATCTCACACAAACAGATTTTGTAAAACTTATAGGAAATATCTCACACAGATTTTGTAAAACTTATAGGAAATATCTCACACAAACAGATTTTGTAAAACTTATAGGAAATATCTCACACAAACAGATTTTTGTCATACTTATAGGAAATATCTCACACAAACAGATTTTGTCAAACTTATAGGAAATATCTCAAAAACAGATTTTGTCAAACTTATAGGAAATATCTCACACAAACAGATTTTGTCAAACTTATAGGAAATATCTCACACAAACAGATTTTGTAAAACTTATAGGAAATATCTCACACAAACAGATTTTGTAAAACTTATAGGAAATATCTCACACAAACAGATTTTGTAAAACTTATAGGAAATATCTCACACAAACAGATTTTGTCAGACTTATAGGAAATATCTCACACAAATAGATTTTGTCATACTTATAGGAAATATCTCACACAAACAGATTTTGTCAAACTTATAGGAAATATCTCACACAAACAGATTTTGTCAAACTTATAGGAAATATCTCACACAAACAGATTTTGTCAAACTTATAGGAAATATCTCACACAAACAGATTTTGTCAAACTTATAGGAAATATCTCACACAAACAGATTTTGTCAAACTTATAGGAAATATCTCACACAAACAGATTTTGTCAAACTTATAGGAAATATCTCACACAAACAGATTTTGTCAAACTTATAGAAATATCTCACACAAACAGATTTTGTCAAACTTATAGGAAATATCTCACGCAAACAGATTTTGTCAAACTTATAGGAAATATCTCACACAAACAGATTTTGTCAAACTTATAGGAAATATCTCACACAAACAGATTTTGTCAAACTTATAGGAAATATCTCACACAAACAGATTTTGTCAAACTTATAGGAAATATCTCACACAAACAGATTTTGTCAAACTTATAGGAAATATCTCACACAAACAGATTTTGTCAAACTTATAGGAAATATCTCACACAAACAGATTTTGTCAAACTTATAGGAAATATCTCACACAAACAGATTTTGTCAAACTTATAGGAAATATCTCACACAAACAGATTTTGTCAAACTTATAGGAAATATCTCACACAAAACAGATTTTTTAAACTTATAGGAAATATCTCACACAAACAGATTTTGTAAAACTTATAGGAAATATCTCACACAAACAGATTTTTTAAAACTTATAGGAAATATCTCACACAAACAGATTTTTTAAAACTTACAGGAAAATCATATTGACATGCCTTTAAACATGAGTGACGTATAGGAAAATCATATTGACATGCCTTTAAACATAAGTAACGTATAGGAAATCACATTGACATGCCTTTAAACATGAGTGACGTATAGGAAATCATATTGACATGCCTTTAAACATGAGTAACGTATAGGAAAACCATATTGACATGCCTTTAAACATGAGTAACGTATAGGAAATCCTATTGACATGCCTTTAAACATGAGTAACGTATAAGAAAATCATATTGACATGCCTTTAAACGTGATTAACGTATAGGAAATCATATTGACATGCCTTTAAACATAAGTAACGTATAGGAAATCATATTGACATGCCTTAAACATGAGTAACGTATAGGAAATCATATTGACATGTCTTTAAACATGAGTAACGTATAAAATCATATTGACATGCCTTTAAACATGAGTAGCGTATAGGAAATCATATTGACATGCCTTTAAACATGAGTAACGTATAGGAAATCATATTGACATGCCTGTAAACATGAGTAACGTATAGGAAATCATATTGACATGCCTTTAAACATGAGTAACGTATAGGAAATCATATTGACATGCCTTTAAACATGAGTAACGTATAGGAAATCATATTGACATGCCTTTAAACATGAGTAACGTATAGGAAATCATATTGACACGCCTTTAAACATGAGTAACGTATAGGAAATCATATTGACATGCCTTTAAACATGAGTAACGTATAGGAAAATCATATTGACATGCCTTTAAACATAAGTAACGTATAGGAAATCATATTGACATGCCTTTAAACATGAGTAACGTATAGCAAATCATATTGACATGCCTTTAAACATGAGTAACGTATAAGAAAATCATATTGACATGCCTTTAAACATGAGCAACCTATAGGAAAATCATATTGACATGCCTTTAAACATGAGTAACGTATAGGAAATCCTATTTTCATGCCTTTAAACATGAGTAACGTATAAGAAGATCATATTGACATGCCTTTAAACATGAGTAACGTATAGGAAATCATATTGACATGCCTTTAAACATGAGTAACGTATAGGAAATCATATTGACACGTCTTTAAACATGAGTAACGTATAGGAAAATCATATTGGCATGCCTGTAAACATAAGTAACGTATAGGAAATCATATTGACATGCCTTTAAACATAAGTAACGTATAGGAAAATCATATTGGCATGCCTGTAAACATAAGTAACGTATAGGAAATCATATTGACATGCCTTTAAACATGAGTAACGTATAGGAAATCATATTGACATGCCTTTAAACATGAGTAACGTATAAGAAAATCATATTGACATGCCTTTAAACATGAGTAACGTATAAGAAAATCATATTGACATGCCTTTAGACATGAGTAACGTATAGGAAAATCCATCTCATGATTATACTTTGACAATATATTCTACTGCCTACCAGATACGTCATTCACTTTCGTTCCTTTTACTGTACCTCATTTCATATTCTCTTCATCTTACTTTCCAACCTCTCCTAACAGTTGATTCACAGTGCAACTGCGAAGGTTTCCTCCTGTTACACCTTTCAAACCTTTTACTGTCAATATCCGTTCCAGCGCTGAATGACCTCTTAGGTCCCAGTGCCTGGCCTTTGGCCTAAACTCCATATTCAGTTCAATTCAATTCTCAATTCTCTTTCATTTAGAATAACAAAGTAACTCGCTTTCAGTTCATATCTGAACAAGTCTTTCAAGGGAACCATTAATTGTGTCCTATAGCAGACCAGTATTTGAATAGAATATAGAATTTAGGCCAAAGGCCAAGCTCTGTGACCTATGAGGTCATTCATCACTGAAAGGGAAATTGAGAGTAAAGGTCTGAAAGGTGTAACAGGAGGAAAATCTGACAGTCGCACTGTGAATCAATTATTAGGAGAGGGTTGAGGAAAGTAAGACGGAAGAAAGAGAATATGAACGGAGGTACAGTAAAAGGAATGAAAAAGGTTGCAGCTAGGGGCTTCAGGGACGCTGCAAAGAACCGTTAGTAATGCCTACAAGATGAAAGTTTGGCGTCCTTGCACATAGCTTCATTACTCGAATAAATTAGGCCATGTTCGGATAGTGATTCCCACTTCCTTGCCTCAATCTTGCCATCCAGCCTCTCTAACTATTACTTCTTGGTGCAACTGTGGTGTTTTCTCCTAGTTCCACCCCTATACCCTTGTTCTTCATTTCTGGATCTTTTCATCTTGCTGTCTAGCCGCTCCAACACTCTTTTCACGGTCTAGAGTGCTGAAGGGCCGAAAGTGGCCCGGCGCTTGGTGTTAAATGTGTGTTTTTGTCCAATGAGAACGCTCCAGGTCTTGTGCTTACGTTGTGTTAAATGTACGTTGTGTCGTCCAAGAGAACGCTCCCACTTTTGTGTTTCCTTGTATCAGTTTGAATTGTTCTTAAAATCTACCCTTTTAAAGAAACACATATTAAATAATTGTTAAATATTTTCTCATGTGACAGTTACAGAGGGACTGTAATCCTTGAAAATTGTGTTTGTGTTGTAAAACAAATGTTGGATTTCCCCTTTTATTTGGTGATGCTTACTTCTCCCCATCCCCCGTGCCTTTAGGTCCACCCACTGTGCCTTGTGGTGTTTATATATACCTTTTATATTTGTAGTTTATTGCCAATTTGATGTCGAAACTGTGATTTGAGGTTTCAGTTAAATTGTGTGTTTTGTCAGTACCATTTTTCTGAATTTTTGAATGAATTGAGACACGTAAAAAGAGGACTGTGGGACCTGCGTGCTCCCCAAGCCGTTTTTGAATCCCTGGAGTCGAGACAGAGAGTGAGAGAGGAAGAAAGAGAGAGAGAGGTACGAGTCACGAGTTTCCTTTCCCCCGTGTTACGAGTTTTTAAGGAGACTACGACTCAAACTGAGGGGCTCAAGGCCCAACCAATACACTTGGCCTGACAGCATAAATTTCATCAAATCAAACGTTTGGACAGTGAGGAGGGGAATCGAGGCGCATCGGACACGGCTCTCACTTCGGAACTTTTCTCACTTGTTTCCTCAGTGTCCGAAACAAGACAAGAAACTCATTCGTCTCCATTAAGTTTAATTGTATCATTTCCCTCTCCGCTGTGATGGCATCAAGGCAAACAGCCGGAGGGTTTGCCACGAAAAATGATGTAAAATCGTTGTCTAGTTCTTCATTTCCGTCATTTTCCGAGATGGTGACCGACAAGATGGCCGTTTCTCATGCAATAACACTTCTCACACAATGCCATCTGTCTCAGATTGTGTGAATGGGGAGGTGAAAGATTCGTTTTGTTCCGCGGAATCCAAAATTTCTTTCGAGAAATGTCTGCACGTAATTGGAAACCTTCAGTTAGTTGTGTTATCAAACTTTCCTTTGCACGAATTTAACGTAAATCATGAGAACTTTACAGTATATTCTAGAAGAGAGAAGAACCAAGTTACTAGAGACTGAAGGCCGAATGGATTCTATCCACTGCGGGGTCAGCTTTGAACTAAATGAAGTCATTAATGACTCATTAAGCTGATAAGCTCTATCCTCTTAGGGGGGAGGTAGTGTCGTCAGTGCACCTCACGCGGTACCCTGTAGGCATTACTTAAGGATCTTTGCAGCGTGCCTTCGGCCCCTAGCTACAACCCCTTTCATCCCTCTTACTGCACCTCCTTTCATATTATCTTTCCTCCTTGTTATACTTTCCATTCTCCCCAAACAATAGTTTCGTAGTGCAGCTGAGAGGTTTACCCCCTGTTACACTTTTCAAACCTTATTACTCAAGATTTCATTTTCAGCGCTGACTGACCTCATAAGTCCCAGTGCTTGGCCTAAATCGCATATTCTACTGTAGTTCTAATTAAAAAAAAATTTAGGCGCCGAGGAGTATTGGCCGCGTACGCAACCAGAGCACACCAGGCAACGTCACGTTCGGGTCGCCACAACTTCCCCTTCGGAGTAATAAAATCTTCAGGCAGGCGGCGCCGTCGTCATCATCATTATCGCCAGGAGGTGATGACGTCGCTGAATGAACCCCCCCCCCTCCCCCCCACCGGACAGTCCAAGCATGACTGCTGCCCTCGCCGCAGCCTCAGAGGCGGGGACATTGATAATGACAGAGTGGTTCCTTTCAGGATGTCCTGTGCAATTGGCGCTGACAGATAGGCGGGTTTTCCACTGGCGTCATTCGTCTCGGCTCTCTCTGAAGAACGTCGTTTCCGCCACGAGTCTGGGGCTCTGTGGCATTCCCTTAAATGAATGAGTTCTTTTACCTATCGTATCTAAATCTAAATAAAAACATTTAGCATCAATTTTATTCCAGCAGTAAAGAATTCCAGCTTATGTCAGTGGGGAGAATGCGAAAATAGACCCTACGCCTCGTCACGGTGCAGGGAGGGGGCATTGCCGTCAGTGCTCCTCATGCAGTGCACTGTAGGCATTAGACTACTTAAGGTTCTTTGCAGCGACCCTTGTACCCCTAGCTGCAACCCTTTTCTTTCCTTTTACTGTAACTCCGTTCATATTCTCTCTCTTCAGTCTCTCTTTCCACCCTCTCTGATGCACCTTTCAAACCTTCTAGTACTCTCAATTTCCGTTTCAGCGATGAACGACCTCACAGGTCCCAGTGCTTGCCCCTTGGCCTAAAATTCTGTATTCTCTCTCTCTCTCTCTCTCTCTCTCTCTCTCTCTCTCTCTCTCTCTCTCTCTCTCTCTCTCTCTCTCTCTCTCAGTGCAGGGGGAAGTATAAAGCAATGAAAATTACAGTTGACGAGGCGTGACTGTTTATCGTTCGGACACCTCTGGGATTTTCACTCTTCGCCGGATGCGCTTCTGATGCTGCGAGGAATCGGAAGTCCCGATTTTACCTTGCGAGCGTTGTCACAGTCTGAGCGATTGGTCTTCCGAATGGTGGACCCATGTTACCTCCGTGTGGTCCCAGAATATACCTCGACCGGTCCCTGGTTCCTAAGCGCCCACTCTACAAACAGTTGCGGGCCCACTACACTATTCGTGTTAGGTGCAAACAGTTTTGCTTCATAGCGTTTCACTTTCATGCTGTTATTGCGTTATTTAAACTGACACGGAATTCCTTTGTTATTTACAATTTTTAACTTCTTTAGCTTTACCCTTTTCTGCAGCAAGAACCCCTAAAAGTAGTTAGAGTTGTTTCTACACTAATTTTTTTTACCGAATATGGTCAATAAAATTCTACTTTACTTTCATTTTCAGTTTTCTGTAAAAGAAAACTATTGTGCCGGCTTTGTCTGTCCGTCCGCACTTTTTCTGTCCACTGTCAGATCTTAAAAACTACTGAGGCTAGAGGGCTGCAAATTGGTGTGTTGATCATCCACCCCCCAATCATCAAACATACCAAATTGCAGCCCTCTAGCCTCAGTAGTTTTTATTTAAGGTTAAAGTTAGCCATGGTCATGCTTCTGGCAATGATATAGAACAGGCCACCACCGGGCAGCGCTCAAAGTTTAATGGACCGCGGCTTATACAGCATTATACCGAGATCACCGAAAGATAGATCTCTTTTCGGTGGCCTCATTATACGCTGTACAGAAAACTCGATTTCTTCGGCGCATCTGTTACTTGCTTTCTTTTGAGAGAGGCAAGTTGTTGTCACATTCTTCTTCTTGCGCAAAGTAGACACGAATCTGTTCAGCGGATGTTTGTTTATCCATCCTGGCCTCTTCCTTCCAGTCGAGAGATGATCTAGGAGGAGTTTTCTTTAGTTTTCATTATTTTTAAGCCAAATATACCGATCTATTCTTTTTTTTTTTTGATGTTTTATCAGGGATGTGTACGGAAGAATCAGCTTCTGTTGCCTCGAAAATATCCTTAATCAAGGAGACTGACAAATCGGAAGTAGTCTACAGTCCAGATGTGACGTTGGGTCTCTCTCTCTCTCTCTCTCTCTCTCTCTCTCTCTCTCTCTCTCTCTCTCTCTCTCTCGGAATTAGATTATGTACAATTCTACTTGATCTCTCTCTCTCTCTCTCTCTCTCTCTCTCTCTCTCTCTCTCTCTCTCTCTCTCTCTCTCTCTCTCTCTCTCTCTCCCTAACCGGGAATTAGATTATGTACAATTGTACTTGATGATTACGTAAACATCTCTCTGTTTCTCTCTCTCTCTCCAGAAATTAAATTATGCACAGTTGTACGTGATGTTTACGTAACTCTCTCTCTCTCTCTCTCTCACCAGAAATTAAATTGTGCAGTTGTGTTTGATGCTTACGTAAATCTCTCTCTCTCTCTCTCTCTCTCTCTCTCTCTCTCTCTCTCTCTCTCTCTCTCTCTCTCTCTCTCTCTCTCTCTCTCTCTCTCTAACCAGAAATTAAGTAATGTACAATTGTACTTCATGCTTACTCTAAATCTCTCTCTCTCTCTCTCTCTCTCTCTAAAACCAGAAATTAGATTATGTTTAATAATGTAAATCTGTACGTTGTTTTTACGTAAATGATAATATGAAGTATAATTCTCCCGGCACGATTTTTACAAGCAAGACCCCCACCCCACCCCACCCCCACCCCCACCCCACCCCACCCCGACAATCCCGCCGGGTCATTAAGAAATTTACGAAAACGCCGAATAAGGCCACAGACGACGGAAGTGATTCCCAACGAGGCTGAAATTGTGATTACGTAAAATAGTGTGGAAAGGACTGTGCCTAAGTCTTTTGTCATGAGAAGTGTCGAGAAATGTCGTGTCGTGCATGTTGCAGTGTTTGCACGATGCGTTGGAGTGGCCGGAAGTGAAGAGGTTGTTTCGGGCGTCCCGGGACGCGTAATGGACCTGTCAGAGATAAGAAGTGGAACTGACGGTAATTGTACAAGGAACAGACACACGTGTTCCATGATGTTCTGAAAAGTGAGAAGCCAGAATCGTGAGACCAAGTAATTATCAGTACAGGACTACAAGGAAACAGAAAGGAATCCTGTAGTGTCCTTCCGGAAGAAACCTTTCGTAATCCTAGGTATACCTTAGTTTAACCAGACCACTGAGCTGGTTAACAGCTCTCCTAGAGAGGGCTGGCCAGAAGGATTAGATTTATTTTACGTGGCTAAGAACCAGTTGGTTACCTAGCAACGGTAAAATATATCATTCAATAAGTGTATGAACTAGAACCATCTGTTTCAAAAGAAATAGGTCAGATTCATAGGTTTTAATAAGGTAGGTTACCTGGGCTTAATAGCAAAGGTGGCCGCGTCTGCATGGGAGAGCAAGATTTGTAATTGGAAACGCTGACCTTAGACGCTAATGAGTTGACTGCTTCTCATTCTGACTTATCAAGCTTGAATATTTTTCCCAACCGTTTATATGTTCCTTTGTACTGTCACTCTAGCGCAGTGGTTCTTAACCAGGGGGGGAATTTCAGAGTTTCAGGTAATATGTGGTCACAATTGTGACCGCATGTTACCAGGCTCGAACTGGCTCTGGGACCACACAAAAGGCAGTGTGCATCGGTCCGCACTACTGAGAGGTCTTGCTGGGTTTTCTCTCCGGAACTTGAGTGTTAGTGTTTTGTTGCATATTATTCGGAATGCACCTTCTGAGGCAGACAATTTTGGAAAGGGGGTGGCGGGAAATGACTTTCTGACGTAATGGTGAAAAGGTGCATGGGCCAGTAAGGGTTGACAACCGCTGCTCTAGCCAGGTTGTAAATTTCCACCACAGTGGATCAGTCATTTTGAAGATATCTTGAAAAATGGGTCAGGATTTTCATGGAATACGTTGACACACAATAAGCCTGTGATACAGTGATAGAGAAGCAATGGGATTGACAAGGCTGTATAGCGTGAATATAGGTTTATAAAGGAAGCGAATCCCTTGGGATGGTAGTTCCGACAGTGCACCTCTACTGTAGGCATTACTTGAGGTTTTTTGCAGCGACCTTCGGCCCCAACTGCGACCCCTTTCATTCCTTTTACTGTACCTACGTTCATATTCTCTTCCATCTTACTTTCCACCCTCTCCTAACAACTGAATCATAGTGCAACTGCTTTGAGGTTTTCCTCCTGTTACACCTTTCAAATCTTCCTACTGTCAATTTCCGTTTCAGCGCAGAATGACCTCCTAGGTCCTAGTGCTTGGCCTTTTGGCCTAAATTATATATGTTCTATCTGTCTATCTGTAAAGGAAGCGAAGGGTGTTTTAGCACGTTGATGGGCGAGTGACTGGATTTGTGTAAAAGTGAGTATGAGACAAGTGGGTTTATGTATCCAGGACTGTTTAATTACTATGTGGATGGAGTTTGGCAAGAATTCAGTGTAAGGAAATTAGATGTTCATGCATAGGTGTGGGATAATAAAACTGTTGTGAATGGGGATAGTGAAGAGAAACTGGAAACTAGTGAAAGGCGTTGCGAGAGGAGACATGTGAGATGGAATGTGAGAACTCTGAAGTTTATAAGGGTAAATGAAAATGAGGCACAGGGAGCAAGGATTGTTAATACGGATGGTGGCAGAATGGAAGATACGTGGAAGTAAAGTCGACCCCCAGTATTCGCAGGGGACGTGCACCACAGCCACCTGCGAATAGCTAAAATCCGCGAATACTTGAAACCCCTCTAAAAACGCTTATAAATGCCTATTTTGAGAATTCACACACACCAAAAAAAAGCCTCAAAAAATGCCTATACTGTGAGAGAGGTGCAAAATAATGAGCAGGGAGACAAGTACTGCTGTTTCATTGATGAAAATGAGCTGCTTATAAAGCGTAGTTCGCAGAGACCGCTGGTACAAAGGTTTACAGGTGACCTGAGGTCAAACTAATTCCTTAAAAAACAGGTCAGGTTCGTACAGAGAACATAGTGATAAACAATGTCTGACATATGAAATAAATAACTTGTTACTTGTACATAATACATGATTGCTTGGAAAGACAACATATACACAGTTTACAATTGTGATGATAAATGTATGTTCCGCTCGACCTTAGGTCGGGGAAAGGCACCACAGAAAACGGGACGTTCTCCACAGAGAACACGTTGAGCGGGAACTTTACAATACCTGAATATTTTAATAGCTTTGTCATGAAAAGTGCATTTAGTCATGAAACTGATATGAAAATACAGTAGTGGGTGAGTATTCCCCAGTGAAAAATACAGCGAATAGGCGAATTTTCCACAAACAAGGAATAATGTGCATATGTGTTCCATAGAGAAATCCGCGAATTGGTGAGTCCGCGAATCCCGAAACCGCGAATAGGCATAATGGCAGAATGCGAGAAGAGGTAGAGTAACACAGGGAAGGCAGCGGGTTGTATGCAGAAGTTTTGGCAATACATTCGGGTTGTCTATAAACACTAAGGTGGGAATGTAATAAAAGACTGTTGAGCCAACCTCATCTTCATGGTATTAAAATGCGGATAATGAGAGATGTAGTGTTTGCGTAGTACAGTATATGTGGAGTACGAATGAAAGGATGAGAAATATGGAGCTCTGTAGACCAAGTGACAAAAAGGTTAGTGTAGGTGAAGGGATGGCTTAAAGCATCTTTGAGCTGGTTTGGCCATGAGGAAAGAATGGGAAACAAGATATTAAATTCTGAAGTTTCAGAAGGAGAGAAAGACCTAGAAAGTTCTGGGTGAATGGGCTGAGGAAGGTATTACAGGGGAATATGTCTTGATGTCCAGGAAGAGGAGAAGGCGCAATGGGTGTTGGGGGTGGGATTTCGACGACGTGCTGATGATGATGATGTCGTCTGCAAAGTTGTGTGAAGCAGCTAAACTTTTCTGTGCAGGGAGTTCATCTGTGATTCAACACGAAGTCTAAATGTGGCAGCGTTGTGTTGTTTTTCTGGAATCACCCCCGGCTATGGGAAACAGCTTAGCTTCATAAATGTGTCTTCATGCAATATCAGTACTTGCAGCTTATCAAAGTGGAACTGATACTTCAGATTCATAATGCAAAATCGAGACTTGGCTCTAGACTCCGTATCAGAATATCTGAAGGAAAAAAAGTAAGTTTCCACTTTGTCTACCAGCAGAACAACAGATATAGACTTATACTCTCCCTTATTTTTCTTTTCACTCTGACCATAAAAGATAATAAAGAGCCACAGAACCACAACATACCCTTGCTTGAGGTCATCTGTCACAGCAGAGTCAATTTTGTACATATATATGTGTGTGTGTTTCTTTCTGACAGCTTACCTCCACCTGGCTCAGTCAAACACATCGTCCTCTGACAACTGTTTGTCTCTCAGATCTTCTCTAACTACATCCATCCACCTTCTTAGCTTCTTTGGTCTTCCTCTTGCTCTCCCACCAGGCACCTCCAAATGCATCACTCTCCATCCCACATATGTCTCTTCCCTTCTCATCACATGGCCACACCACTGCGGTCTTCTTTCCTGGGGCTTCTTTGATAGTTCTCCGACTTCAGTAGTTCCTCTTATTCTTTGTTGATCCTGTCCATTTTTGTTACGCCACACATCCACCTGAGGATTTTCATCTCTGCCGCATCCAATATCTTCTCTTGCACTCTCTTTACCGGCCATGTTTCTGCTCCAGACATCAAAGCTGGTCTCACTGCTGTCTTATACACTCTTCCTTTAACCTTCATGTTGATTCTGGAGTCGCACAAGGGCACTGACACACACACATTATATATATATATATATATATATATATATATATATATATATATATATATATATATATATATATATATATATATATATATATATATTTCTCGATAGAGAATTTAAGTCACCCAGACTCAGTTTATATTGAAGTGCACCCACTAACAGGCCCGGCTAGAAATATTTT